>NW_021629724.1:0-133747 GCF_900700375.1 Denticeps clupeoides | reverse complement strand
TTTGCCGTTCGTGTGAGAATCCGCGAGCCAACTGCAGACGAGAGTAGTCCGTCTTCCCGCTGCACTTCGTCCCTCGTTCAGGACTTCTAATCTGCCACGGGGCACGAGATGGTGCAATTCTGGCTTTCATTCGTCAGGATATAATGCACAGTGCACAGCGTCGGTGGGTTAAAAGAACAGTCGATGCGGCGTGTGCGGTATCGCGTCTTGCCCCCTTTCATTCGGAACGAGAAAAGGTGTCTGAGCCATCGTCTCCCTGCCCGGCGATCTTTCCCGGGACCGGAGCATCGACACCGAGCCGGGCCGCTTTCAAAGGGCCATTCATCCCGCGGCCGGTACAATGGCGCTCGTCAGGGGTCCGTCGCCACCCGCTGAATGCGAGCTGCCAGCGGGCTCCGCGGGAGAAAAAATGAGAGAGGAAAAGAAAGAAAACTCTCGCCACCGGCATCTTGCAGAGAGCCGCGAGGTCTTATCTCCGAATGCAGCTGTCGGGACGGCGCGGCAAACACTAGCCTCTTACCACAGGTCAGTCAGGCCTGTCCTTGTGTGGGCCTGGGAGTTTTTGGAGACAGGTGAGCACGCCAGGCCAAGATATGGTTCTAGGACAGTAATAAAATGGCCATGACCTCATTAAGATGCGGGCGCTATTACTTTTGTGATAACGGCCATTATTTTCAGGACATAGACGACGTCATGCCAATAGACTCCTCCCTGATATATGGGTTCCGATATGTCTGTCATGCTGGCAGGACATGGCGAGGAAGAAGGACACATATGCATGATCACACGACACAGAAAACTCGCCGAACCCACCACAGCGAACAGACACAAACAGGGCAGCTTTACAATCATACACAGGCGAACACAATCAGGAACTCCGTAATCTGACAATATCTTACATGAGACCCCAAATCTGTCTTATTGTCAAGGTTTTCTTAAAACAGCTCTACATAGGCTGCACAATTATGGCCAAAATGATAATCACGATTCTTTTTATCAATATCGTAATCATGATGATTCGTTATGTTTTGTAAAACACATTTTTATTGTGCTTTCTATTTTAAACAACTGAGATAAAAATCAGTCTATCAAGATGTTTTGGCTTAAGAGCCGAATGAAGGCGGGTCACTATGAAAATATTTAATTTTTTGAATATTTAATATGAATATGAACATCCATTTGCCTGCTTATTTGTAAAAAAAATATCTATAGACACAGAGGCATTTTGTATAGAACTGTATAGAACTACAGACAACAAACTAACTATGCAATATATAGAGGTGTAAGTACAGAAGCTGGGCCTTTACTATGGGGTGGGGGTGAGAAGACAGAATACACGAATAACGTTATTTGTCCAACACAAAATTTTGTAACATACAAGATGATAAAGTTATGCACTGATTCTTCGTATGCTCATTATTATAGCCGTACATTGCGCAAAAGTCCAGCATTTTCTCTTGTACCATCAGAGTTGGAAACCCGACCAAATACGACGGTGGTATTGGCGCGGCGAGTGGCTGAATACGAACACCTCGTGTATTTATTTATTAGAGTTGCCAACTTTTTCAACCCCAAATGAGGTTGAAGTCTGTCTCACTCTTTTGAGGTTGCTGCTCAGTCGATGCTTTTGTTTGCCCCCTGGTGGTTGGTTATTTAAATGTAAATATCGCAGACGATCATCTTAATTTAATCAGCAGCCAAAACTGCGGCCGTAATTAAAATTCGTTTAATATACAGCCCTACTTCTACATAATAGACTCATATCTCCTAAACCGACACTGCAAAACTTGACTGGACCATGCACAGCTTGACACGGGCCCCTGGGTCCACGCTTGCATAACTTACAAATGCCTTACACAGAACTCGTTTTTTTTGTCCCCGTTTCATCATGGACCAGCTCTTGTTTATTTGTTGACAATGAAGATTCGGTTAGATTCAAATGAAATAAATGTAAGACCTACCTGGAGGGGGTAGCTCCGGGAGATAGTCTGCAACGACTAAGGGGAGGAGCTTAAATGCCTGACATCTAAAACATAGCGAATTTTTAATAAACAAAAACAAGGCGCAATTGCTGGAAAGACGTGCAAACTGAAAGCATCACACAGCCACAAAGACCAACAGGAATCATGGGACGTTGGTTCACATTTAAAGGGTCCTGGTCACCCACACCTGGCTGGACCATGGGCACCGAGACATCTCTCTAGTCTTCCTGGTCTGAGCTTACTGTTTTGAGAGGTTTTATTTGTTATAAATGAGTTCTACCTTTTTTTCTCAGGCAGTTTGGGGTCATCGCCTGTTAGAGTTCATGTTGAAATATACGCTTTTGAGGTTTTTTCCTTTAGCCGCATACATGTGCCTTACAAGTTTGTTAAACTGCGTAATGTTTTTAATTTATGCAAGACCAGAGTAAGACTTTAGCATCTGGCTCAGGGACCTGGTCTCCCGGGCAACGGGCCGAAGCTATTTGGGCCGCGCACGCTCTGCCTCCCAGAAGCTTCTGCTGTGCTCGCCATGGCGGGCGGATGTTTGAAGCCATCGGCTACCAAGGAAGGTTGCCAAGTCGGCTCAATTTGGGCGGATTTGGGTCTTTTGTGGCATAAAGCTCTGGGTAAAAAGAAAAGTCACTTTTGGTTTCCATGTCAGGCATATTCCATGTGCATTATTAAGGGACGTCGCGACTCCCAACACATCTTCCACATGAAGATGAGTTGCTGATTAAACCAACTCAACGTCCATCTCACCACCAGCATTATTATATTATTTTCCATTTCTTTTTGAACAATTTCATCTTATTTTTGTGACAGTTGGAAGTTTAATTCAGATGTCATCAAATTTTGAATATTAAATTATTTTTTGCCATAAAACTTTCCTTTGATGTGTTTTTTTTTATATATCTGGCAACAATCTTCCACCATTTTCTCTGCGTAAACTTGTCAATTAACATGATATTCACCTTAATTCGTCTGAGCCAGAGACTTGAATGGTGGTGTTCCACGTGGGAATGAAATGAATACAGTTATTTAAAAAAGAACCTCTTCCCAAGCCTCAGGAATCCCTGTTAATTATTTTTCCGTACGGGGTTCTGTGCACCTTTTCTTTTTTTTGATGGCAGCACCATGTCGGAGCGTAATCTCCTTTCTGAAATGGCAAGGCTCGTAGGCTTCAACACAGCATTAAAAACGGCCCCGAAGGAAAAGAACTGAACTTCCAAACAACTGAAATATTATATCTACACATTTATGTGCAATATTTCGCCGTTCAGGCGCGGTCTTATGTAGGCAGTGAACAGTAAGATTCACCGATGCAATTGGGAAAAAACACTTATTAGGCTCCCCAGACACCGGCAGCGGGCAACACGTCCACACCTCCCGCTCTAATGCCACAAGTGAAGCATTCTACACGGCACATACCTGACGTACAGGAGCTGGTTGTTCTAATAAGTCACCTTTCCAGGGCCAATTATCAAGGCGCTATTATGTTCTCTCTCTGGATTTGGCCCCAAGCATCGCCGAGGGACGGTGTTGCAGCAGAGGATATACAGTACAGTCACGCCCTACAGAGAAGTGCAGACGGAGAAGTGTCCATTTGAAACCTTCTTCACACCCGGCTGTCCTCATATGACCTTGAATTTTTCGAAGCGGCAATAAAGACAAATAAATCGAAAGTTTCACCTCAAGTGCCAGTGAACGGCCATTTATCCAGCAACAGTTGCCGTTGAATTTGGGGTGTTTCACATCCCACATGTCACTGGTAATAAAGGTCCAGTAGGAAAGGAAAAATGATTTTTTTTTAAAAAAGGACCTGGCAGCCACGTTTCAGCGCGGGAGCGTGCAAACGCTTTTCCCCCCGGCACTCGTAAACAGCTACGCTCGGCCCCAAGAGCCCCGGCACTGGGTACAAAACAAAGGGGAGGCAGAGGGACGCCGAGAGCACACAGAGAGGACGGGCCCTGCCGACTGATCAGGGGACGTCTCGGACTGCACCTTTCATAAAAGCACATGTCGCTGAGCCTTCAGTTCCTGTTGCAGTGTTGCTCTTGACAACAGACCCCCTAAATCCAACTCTCTCTCTCTCTCTCTCTCTCTCTCTCTCTCTCTCTCTCTCTAATAATATATATATATATATATATATATATATATATCACACACACATATATACACACACCCATTTGTGTGTATATATACACACACACACACACACACACACACATATATACACACACACACATGTAAAAAAACACATAAACACACCCATTTGTGTGTATATACACACACACACACACACACACGTCCACACACACACACATATATACACACACATAAACACACCCATTTGTGTGTATATATATACACACACACACACACACACATATATACACAACACACACACACACACCACATAATACACACACATAAACACACCCATTTGTGTGTATATATATAACACACACACACACACACACACAGATATACACACACACACACACACATATACACACACACACACACACACATATATACACACACACACACACACAACACAACACACAATAATATATATACACACACACACACACACACGTCCACACACACACACACGCACATATACACACACACACACACATATGTATACACACACATAAACACACCCATTTGTGTGTATATATATACACACACACACACACACATACACACATATATACACACACACCACACACACACACACCACACACACACACACATATATATATATATAAACGGAATGCAACCCTAATTCTTCCACTGGAGTGATATGAAGGAGAAGATCGGTAAACATGTCGCGGTAGACCCTGGCACGGCATCCCGCACTATTTATAAATCGTAATGAACAATGCATGATAAACAAAACACCCACACCAATATTCATAAGCGAGGAGCGCCGCCGCTCTCCAGATCGACAAGTGGAAATAAGAAAAGCCCTCGTAAATAATCCATCATCCGCGCGTACGAATATTAACGGCCATCGAGAGGCGCCGTACTCACGAGTGCCATCGAAGCGCGTGGCGATCGTGTCCAGGAAGGTGTTCTGGGGCGCCAGCAGTCCCTTCATCACAGGCATGGTGCCGGGGGGTGCGTCAAGGCGCTGGGATCATTGGGGGTCGGGGGCCCGGGTCCGATCGAGGTCACCCTGCGCCCATTGGCCACCGGGCAGACGCCAGCCCACCTGAGAGAGTTGCGTCCGGGTTCCTGGGAACTCCTTCAGGTGAAAAGCAGCATGTCTTCCGACGTCAGCAGAAGAGTCCTCGGTTCCTCGGTCCCGAAGAGTCCTCGGTTCTTTAAAAACCCCAGAAAACAGTGAGCAGTTTCGTCGCTCTCCCGAAATCCCATCGGAGCGAGCGTCCCTCGCGTCCCTCTCCGTCCTGCACGTCCCGCTGGCCTCACCTTCACAGAGCCGGAGGCAGGATGCAGGAGACGGGCGTCTCTGGTGCTGCGTCCTCACCCTCCCTCCCTCCCTCCCTGTTGAGTGGAGGAGCTTCCGAGGCAGAACAGTTGCATCTTCCCAACCGCCCCCCCCCCCCCCCTCTCTCTCTCTCTCTCGGCCCCTCCCTCCCTCGCTCACTCCATCTCTCCACACCCTCTCTGTCTTTCTTCTTCTTCTTTTTTTTTTTTCCAACTGGCTTCCTGGCCAATGAGCGCAGCGAGTGGCGGTTAATCCTGCCGTTCAGGCGCCGTTCCATCGCCATTCAGAACGTGGGCTGGGACTGAGATGCTGACACGAGAACAGTGGGGTGGTAGGGGTCCAGGGGGGTTCAAAACGCACCTAATAAGTCCCAGGTACCATCGTGTCCCTGAGCAAGACACTTAACCCGGAATGTCTCCAGGGGGGACCGTCCCTCTAACTGCCGATTGTAAGTGTGTGTGAAAGAAGGACGAAAGTCGTACGGGACCATCTCTTCTCCAGATGTAGGAACACGAAGCGTTAGGAGAACCCGGCGTTATCTGTCTGCCGTCCCCTGTCCCCGACCCCAGTCGGCATCTAAGAATTACAAAGCGAAAGCGGGCGGATTAAACTGATTTAAAATAAAAGCCTGAGCCTCGGATCTAAATCGCACATAACGAATTCCTCCCGGCCTTCAAGAGGGACAACTTTGGCCCTCCCAGCCCGCCAAATTGGGGCTTTTCATTTATTCTGACCCCGCCCCCAGAGCAGGGACTTGCACCACCACCCTAGGCCCGTGGTTCTAGATGTGGAACTACTTCAAGCCGTGCTCGCTAACTAAGGATCGAACGCGAAATAAAAGCCATCCCATGATGCAGCTGTGCGTGTAAAGAAAAGGCCCTGCATCAACTCGGGCGGGGCGGGGCAGGGCGGGGCTTGCGGCACGAGACGCCGACTCTATCTCGCTCTTTCATTTCCCCTCCGCCGCGACACCGGAGACGGGCAACGTGGCGCGTGATGGATGGCGGAGTGTCGGAGTCGGGGGACGCCGGCAATCTGGCGAAGGCGAGGGGAGGGAAGATTGAGGGCGGGAGCAGCGGGCCCCGGGTTGGGGGTGAAAGTGAGAGCGGCTCCGGTCCCCTTGACCGCGCCGCTCCCGTCTCCAGCCTGTCTATTCGACGCCATCCATTTTTAATCGGGCCCTCGTTGTCCCGGCGCCTTGTAAGGCATCCATCTCTCTTTGTCGGCGGGCGTCGGGCGAGGCCGCGCATCGGTTACAGCCCCGCCCGGGTGTAATTATACCGACTGCCCGCGGACCCCCGGGTGAAGCTGGCGGGTCGGCCGGGGTCAGCGACCCCCCGCTCCGGGGTCACGTCTTAATCTCATTTCTGAGTCTCTGAAGTCAATTAGATTTCGCCAAGTGGACGTGTGTGATTAACATGATAAACGAATGTGGTTATTTACGCTTTATTAAGGTTTATTACAGCCTTTAAACCAGCTTGAGTGGCGACACGCACTTCCATCTTCCCGGCTCGTTCGGTAAACGGCGCCGGAACCTGTCCGACCGCTGGCCACTAACACTTACTCACTCTAATGAGACGGGAGGAGCTCTGTTCTCTTCTGACAAATGGACGAATTAATCTGCCACTCACTGACGCTGTGATGAGAATACACGAAACAGCAAACAAGGACAGTAATCAATTATAATAATAATAATAATAATCACAATAAAAAAATGAAATGGGGCCCAGCAAGTCTCAGTGTTGCCAGATTGGGCGGGTTTGGATTCGGAAAAATGTTACCAAATTGACACTTGGTGGTAATTAAAGCATTTTAATGAAAGCGTTTTATGATACAATAACAACGTGACACGTCCGCATTGCTCAGTATGTCTGATGAACACGGTCAGGCGCTGGGGTTTGTGTGAACAGGGTCAGCAGATCTGCAGATCGGGAGAATAAATCGGGATCTCGGCGTGGAGCTAATTGGACAACTCGGACCTGTGGTGTCCAGGGTTCCGCCCTGTTTCCGACGCCTGCATGTTCCCCGGGTCTGGTGCGGGTCTAAAGCCGCAGCGTCTCTGTCTCAGAAAACACAGAAAAGGGAACCGGAACAGACGCAAGGATGTCAAAGCTCATTGCAAATGGGGCGCTGCTAAAAATATTAGCCCACTTTGAGGTGGGAGAACAGAGCAGCCAAGTGGGACGTTATTGGAACGTTGCTGGAACAATGCAGAACCCAGATTCTTCTGACGGTGGAGAAGTGGCGCCGGTTTCTGGGGAAGATGCACAATGAGGCCGAAGAGACGCAACAGAAAGCTGCTACAGCTGAACTAAACCGTAATAACGCGGGAAAGCCGTTTTAATCACTCACACACAAAACAAATTTCAGACTCAGTTTTCCGAACATAGAATTGTCCTAATATCCATAATTCCTAAATATAAAAACAATATCCTGAAATCTGGGGGCAAAACCTGGAACTGTTACCAATATTATTACAAGTATCACTAGGCACTCGGACGGCTGGGTGACTTTTGTCTGTAAATTTGACCAATACCGTGGCGCCACCTAGTGGTCAATGTTGCTCACTACATTAGACAATGAACAGGGATGTACTTTCAACTGTATGGGTTAGGGTTATGGGGGTGGTAGTAGCCTAGTGGGGTAACACACTCGCCTGTAAACCAGATGACCCGGGTTCAAATACTGCTTACTACCATTGTGTCCCTGAGCAAGACACTTAACCCTGTGTGTCTCCAGGGGGGACTGTCCCTGTAACTACTGATTGTAAGTCGCTCTGGTAAATGCGGAAAATGTAAATGTAACTGTCAAGGCCGACCCGGTATGGAGCATCATGTCTGGGTGGCACTCATGAGATGGTCTTCCCCAGCAGGAAGCTGGCGCAGTCCTTCCTGCGGATGACGCGGTGCATCTTGAACGTGTTGGGGGACGTGCCGGAGGAGGCCGTCATCAGCCCCTTCAGCTCCTGAAAGGTCCCCTCCTTCACCAGCTGCACTCGCATTGGCCCGATGCTGCCTTTGAACCGGAACGACCTGTACACGCCGAGTCCTCCTGAAGACTGTGGTCCAGCTGAGGAACACCGGGAGACACAAGAGAGGTTCTCAAGTGCAGACGATCTTCAACTGTGTCGTCCATAACAGGACCGTGTGCTCTACATGTTGCCAGATTGGGCGAATTTGAAATGTTGAAAATAGGTATCGAGGAACCCAAGTTCATTAAATTATGAAAACAGTCTTATTATTTTCGGGCAAACGTTGGAGAAACGTTGGAGAAACGTTGGGAAAATGAACTGCCCACCTTGTCTCTCTGTTCTTCCGTCAGATTCCTGACGCCGCTGAGCTCGAGGAACACGTGGTAATGTGGCTGTGCCCCGCCAGACTCCTCCCCTTAAAGACACAAATCCGTAATTACACTGATTTCATACATCTGTACGTCCGCCACCGCATCAGGTCAGACTGGACCAAGTTACCCAGAATGCCGCTCTCGGCACAGCCGTAGTCCACAAGCCTGGCGGCGGGCCACTGGTCCACGGTGCGCTTCAGAGCGGCGAGGAACGCGGCCTCCGAGACCTTCTCGCCCCGCACGTCAGCATCTGGCGCGCCTGGCACGCGGACACGGACGAGGAAGGCAATGAGGAGCCACGCGAGGCACGCGCCCGCCAAACAGCGCCGCGCGGCACGGGTCGCACCTGTACTGGAACTCCAACCAGAGGACCACTGGTTATGGAAGCCGACCACTTTCACTACGTCCCCGATACGGTACCTGAGCAGCAGGAAATAAAAGCACGTTAATAAAAGCGACGCCACCCGGCTGCGGTGCACGTCAAAATCCGGCCAATTCCATTTAAATACTTCAAATGATCGCTTCGGCGGTTTTGTGAGTGTTTTGGAACGTTGGTGTGTGACGCGTCGACAGAATGAGGAATTAGGGCGTGTGACAGCTGTCAATCATGCGCACGGGCTCCTGTCCCTTTTAATAAAAACAGTGACACTCCCCACGTGGCCCCTTTTATTATTAAAGGACTTATTAAATGACCAGAAGGCCCAGGGTCAAACCCCACTTGCTAGCATTAGCCCCCGAGTGCAAGGCGTCCGCCTTATTAAAATAACGGAGCCGGCAACTGTTAAAACAAGAACGCGCGTGCTGGTCGTCACGACGACAGCAGACCTACAGGCACCTCTGATTCAATTACGTAGTTCCGCTTCCTTACGCGGCGGTTCAGGTTTCAGCCCGGCTACCAGATATAAAGTCTTATATTATGGCATCACTGATAAATATCCTTTGTCCACTAATTGATATATGAATATGCGGGCGAGTACCTGTAAAGTCCGGCTGCGTTGGTGAGCACCAGCTCGTAACTGTGGCCCTGCTGCGCCTGGTGCATCAGGACGGTGTTCGGTTGCTCCGCCTCCAGACTGCCCTCCGGCAGGAACTCGCAGAACATGGAGCGCGGGCACAGAAGGTAGCGTCTCCGGTCGTCGAGTGGCCACAGGTTCACGCCTATCAGGCCTGGGGGCGGGACGGAATGAAAGCGCGGAGATTTAAACCCCGCCCCGTCGAATTGGCACCCACCTTCCGTAGCGGCGTAAAACGGAGAATAGAACGGAACGCCCTTGCAGCAGTGCCGCCTCAGCCTCTCCCCGTAGATCTGGTTGGACCCGGAGTCCACGGTCAGGACCAGGTTGAGGTGGGGCCACAGGCGCAGCGCGATGCCCTCGAACCCCCGCAGGAACTGGGCCCGCAGCTCCGCCCCCCTGCCGGGGTCCGGCCCGGTCAGCTTCTCCAGGGCGGAGCGGACCTCGGGCTGCAGGTCCAGGCCGGCGGCGATGCGGCCCGACTCCACGTCGTCCCACCAGCTCCACCAGCGCTCCTGGGATCAAAAACCGCACATCATATACGCCATCAAAGTCCCAAAGCTGATTCTAATTCAGAAAAAAGCCGGATCTGGAATTTGTCCCCTTATGACGTCACAAGGGGAAATGTCACCTCCCGCTTCTCATGCTTTTTCCCGCCCCTCCCCTAAAAAATGATCTCCACCGACCGCCATGGCTTCCAAGCGTGTGAAGCGCGTGTTTGGATGGTACGGACACGACTTCCTGGCTGTATCAAACATTCTGGTTGGTGAAGTGAAATGATTGTCACTTGTAATACACAGCAGCACAGCACACGCTGCACACAGTGACATGTGTCCTCTGCTTTTAACCATCACCCTTGGTGAGCAGTGGGCGGCCATGACAGGCGTCCGGGGAGCAGTGTCTGGGGACGGTGCTTTGCTCAGTGGCACCTCGCTAGGCCACCACTGGCCCCAATATGGTGTTGATGACGTCATTTCCCCGATATAAAAGAAAAAAAATATAAAAAACACACAAAAAGTTAAACATTAGGTGGTGAACATTAGAAAATGAATGTCATTTGTTAAAAAAGGCATGGGCAGCTGGAAGGTCTGCTTATTACAATTTTTAGAAAAGGCACGGAGGGACAAGTTCGAATCCCGGCTCGGACCTTGTGTGGGCGGAGTTTACATGCTCTCCCCGTATCGGCGCGGGTTTCCTCCGGGTTCTGCGGTTTTCTCCCGACGCCGAAAGGCATGTACGCTGGGTAAACTGCCGACTCTAAAGTGACCGTAGGTGTGAGTGAGTTGGTGAATGGTGTGTGTGTGTGTGTGTGTGTGGTGCCCAACCCTGGTCGAGTCCCGGGATCTGACCCTGAGTGACAGGACTAGGTGGTAGTAGCCTAGTGGGTAACACACTCGCCTATTAACCAGAAGACCCGGGTTCGAATCCCACTTACTACCATCGTGTCCCTGAGCAAGACACTTAACCCTGAGTGTCTCCAGGGGGGGACTGTCCCTGTAACTACTGACTGTAAATGAATCCCAGGAATAAATACGCTCATCCTGACATGCAGTAGTAGTGAAATGCAGCCTTTCGCAGTATTCTAATAAGAAAAGAGACGTTTCATTAGGACGTGTCCCGAGGAGGGCTGGAATCGATGCAAGTAAGTCTATTTTCAATCCGTACATCTTCCATGGCCTTCGTTACGCAGCGTGGGATGGAATTAATGAAAAATACGCAGCTTTGTTATTGCATTGAAGGAGACCGTACCTGGAGGGTTCTGAAGGCGTAGAAGATGGTGGAGGCGAAGTTGGACTCCAGAGTTCCCACGCTGGCGTCCTTCAGGGCGAACAGGAGGTGGAGGTAGAGCGCGTCCCGCTCGCCGGGCACCCGGAAGGCGGGCGCGGGCGTGGTGTAGAGGCGGAGCAGGTGGCGCGACGCGGCCGGGCTGGACGAGTTGGGCCCGATGGGGACGCCCGCTGCCGACTGGCGGAAGGCGGGCATGTAGAAGAACTTGGCGGTGCGCTGGGCGCCGGCAGTGGCGGGAAACGCCCTCTGCATCACGTCCAAGCAGACGGCCACGCCCTTGGCAGGTCGGAAGTGGAATAATTACGTTTATTCCCGGTTATTAATGACGATGTCCGTTTATTTAGAGCCACTGACCTGCATGAAGAACTCGGTGCTGGTGTCCTTGGTGCTGAGCAGCATGTTGCTCGTGCCGGACGTCCCCGACGTCATGGCCAGGACGAGGGGCTTGTCCGCGGTCAGGACCCGCTCTTCGCCCGCGGCCACGCGCTCCACCAGTTCGCTATAGTGATCGTAACCCGTAACGGGGTGGCGCTGGCGGAACGTCTCGCAATCTGCGGCCAGACACGGTGGTCACTTCTCCATTCTTCCTTCTTCCATCATAATTGGACGCTGATGGACGGGGGTCTGTGACTTATTACCTTGAATGGAACTGAACTGATGCTGCTTTCCGTACCACGTGTCGGCACCCCGGCGGAGACGCTTGAGGAGAGTCTCCTCCTGGGCCCGCCGGACGTCCCGCGTGTCGGCCTCCAGACGGACCCTCTGTCGCCGGCCCACCCAGGCCACCGCCTTCCTGGCCACACGCAGCGCCACCAGGTCCCCCAGGGACCGGCTCTGTCCCTTCAGCGTCCACCGGAGGCCCGTCCCCAGGTAGATCATGGCGCCCAGAGACAGGACGCAGACGAGAGAAGCCCCTTCCACTGTTTAAAGGAAAACAGAGCTTGCAGTGACCCACCGCGACCACACGGAGGCGCCACGAATTTACTCATCAAACATCCTCCATTTATCTGCGGCACCAAAAAACAAGGCGCGTCAATAGAAGAGCTCAAATAAAAAAAAACAGGCTTTTGTATTCGCAATGTTGCACAAAGTTTACTTTTATTGAAGAAAAGTGTCTACACGCCGACGTACCCGAACTTTTCACGGCGGCGACCGTCACCGCGAGTAGCGCGGCGACGCAGGACAGCCGCAGGGCGTTGCGGCGCAGCTCCGCCGCCATCCCGACAGAAATCACGCCCCGGCCGCCTCTTCGCCGCGCATTTTCTAACTTTAATTCGCCCGAAAGAGCCGGAATCGGGCGGCGACGGCCCGCTCTCGTTTCCTTCTCGCCGCCCGCTGCCAGATCTCGCGAGATTTCGACGCGAACCAAATCCGCGGTTCGCTCCGTTTACATTTACATTTACAGCATTTACCAGACGCCCTTATCCAGAGCGACTTAGTTATTCAGTAGTTACAGGGACAGTCCCCCCCTGGACACACTCAGGGTTAAGTGTCTTTCTCAGGTGCATGATGGTAGTAGGTGGGATTTGAACCTGGGTCTTCAGGTTCATGGTCGATTACTACCACCCTACCATGCTCCAGATGCGTCTTAGAACGTGTAAATTCCCAATTCAGTCCCTAACCGCTTTAATGTCGAGCGCTGGATGGAAAGTTGTGCATATCGGGCCTTTTTTCACGAATTCCGTCTCATTCAGATCAGGGTTGACAGGAACGCTCCCACGGGGCGGGGCGGCATCGCAGAGCTGTGTTGGCTCTGCGGTGGGCTAATGGCAAGTAGGGCCGGCCAGGTAATCAATAATCAATATCCCCTCCGCGGTATTGAAGGAAACGGACAGCGTTCGTGATTGAAGGCGGCTGATTGCGTTTTCACTGGTCCGCACAATGCAAATGGGCGGAAAAAGGGAACAAAATCCATCAGGGATTCCGCAACAGGCTACTGGCTTGGTGAGAGTGGCGGTTTTGTTGGAAAGCACCGTAGCTTTTTTACCACAACGATGACTTGTTTAATGCGGATCTAATCGAATATTGAACATCATGTGTGTCTTGGTCACAGGCCTGCTGGATGCATCGTCATTGTTGTCACCAGGTGGCATGTTGTCACCGTCTGGCATCAGAGTAATTTCATGCACGTAAGCTGTGAAAAACTCGGTAATGACGGAGCTGTTTCACCAAGACCGCCTGGTGCTTTAATTAGGAGCCATTGGAAGAACGGCAAAATCAATACGGGACGTTTTGCCATCTTTTCTGTTGTGCGTCTGTCACCTTTGGGCAGTATCTACAATCGAACCATGGCCCCGTAATCAGAAGGTTGCCGGTTCGAATCCCGCTGAGCAAAGCACCGTCCCCACACACTGCTCCCCGGGCGCCTGTCATGGCCGCCCACTGCTCACCAAGGGTGACGGTTAAATGCAGAGGGCACGTTTCGTTGTGTGCACCGCGTGCTGTGCTGCTGTGTATCACCATGACAATCGCTTCGCTTTCACTTCCACATATTCATAACCACATCTGAGCTGCGCGGTGAAACGGGATACGTGTCGGTACGACGGTCGCTGGGACGGGCGGATTCCCGGCCTCCACATGGGCGACAACTCCTCGCCACACTTTACCCGTTGCTGTGACAACCCGGTCGCGGCTGAGCGGCTCCCATTACTTATTCTGACATCCGGCGCGCCGAGGTAAGCAGTACGCCTGAACGCGGCTGACGTGGGGACAATCTGGGACAGAACGAGGCCATTCATAAAGAACGAATGCGCGTGATGCATATCTTTAATCTGTGAACGCCGACACGCCTCATTTGTTGTGAGAAGCACCGGGTCGGAGACACAGACGGAGGTAAAAAAGAAAGACAGAACGTTCTCGTCTCGTGTGCGTCTCAGGACGAATTGTCTTCCGTACAGGCCGATTTGACGCCTGAAAAGCCAGAATTTCCGTGTCCGTGAGGAGATGTTCGGGCCTCCAGGCCGGAGAGGGTGGCGGCGAGGTCGCCTGCTGCTGTGGGGAGGTGGCCGGTTAATAGGGTGTCACTGATCTCCCGGGGGAGTAATGATATGGCTGGAGAAATCTGACGAATAGATGAAACGATAATTTAATGACAAATAAAAGCATATATAAATATATATATATATATATAGAGCATGTAAACACCCCGCCCCTCTCCATCACGAACGCTCCGCGGAAATATGACGGAATTACAGCAGTGGGATGCAGCGAGCAGAAGGTGCGTCTCTCCCCTCCCGTGGATGACTCATCCATATCCTCCTCTCTCTCTCTCTCTCTCTCTCTCTCTCTCTCTCTCTCTCTCTCTCTCTCGCTCGCTCGCTCGGGGCTGCTGTCCCGGCGACGGGCGCGTGTTTAACCTCGCCCCGAATCTCGGCGTGCACGCCTCGCCGTGTAATTAATATTTCCGCTTTTTAAAAAAAACGTAAAAGCGGAGCGAGGATGTGTGCTTGTAGATCAGGGGTCATGACGTGGCAGAGACCCACCAGGACACTGCTATGCACAGGCGGACGTTCCCAAAGGTCAAAGGTCACAGACGAGAGTCAAAAGACGGCAAGCGGGGCTTAATGCCGCTCTTCAACCGAAGTGTTACGAATCATCGAACAGTCAGGAGCTGCGTGGGCCACTAACGGACGGGACTGGTTGGCGTCACGTACAAGCGGTCAGATGGTGTTCAATAGATTGAAGGTAAAAAAAAAACAAAAAAAAACGGATTTTAGAAACTGGACCCTATTTTGGAACCGGCGCCGAGCGTAGAGCTTGGGGGACGTGTCCTCCAGAGTCACATACACTTGCGTGTGTGTAAGAGCTGTCGGCCATCGTTAAAGCGCTGGTGAAAGAGTAGTTTCTACCGGACGGTTATTACTGACCAGATGTAAGATGTACCTTGTTTTTTTTCTACTTGTTATCTATGTATGAAGGACGAGGCCGGATTATATTTAGCAAACCCTCCCCGGCCTCCCCCTCGCACTCACTATCTCACCCGTAGAGGAGGACGCCCACGCGGCCCCGGCGGAACGCAGCCAATTATCCGGCACCATCCGCGGCCGTGCCGGCGATGCGGCGGTAATCAGGTTAAAGGGCCTCCGCTCCAAAGCCGGGTGGAAGCCCCCCCTTCCCGGTTCTCGTTTGTCCCCAAGAGCGCGCCGGACGCAGACCCCGCGCGGATCGGCGGAGGGCCCTATTTTCCTGCCACGTACACCGCATTTCTGCCGTCTGCATTAACAGAAATAGAAAAAGAGAAGCGACGGATTTGATTTATTTTATTTATTTATTTTAAGATGGACCACACCCACGGGTCCGAGATCGGATGATCGGAATTCAATAATTCCGATGAATGGCAAAAAACTATTTTTTTTTTTGGAAATTTCTCACATTCTCTGTGCTCCATTGTGAGAAAAATATGGTTTAATTTTCCCAGGCGGTCCGGCTGTGAACGTGCTCTCTGACGCGCCGAGCAGAAATTCTACCCCCACGGAGGGCAAAGGTGCCAGGCCGGCCCACCGAGCGTCTGGGGAGTTGGCAGACGGGGCTGCCAGGTGGGCGAGGCTCGGCCGGGTGCCGGCGCCCCCGCTGCCCCCGGCACCTGTGAGTCACCGGACGGGCGCCCGGTGCCAGCCTGTGCACGCGAAGTGGCGTGTCGGGGGCCCGGGCCACCGCTGACAAGCGGCATCTGCTGAGGGGACGTTGACATCATTTTGTACGAAGGCCAGAAATCCTCGGCGGGGCATTTTTCCATCTCTTTCTGCTCTGGTCAGCTTTGGTACGAGCATGATTGGGTCCAGCGATCTTTTATGCCAACTGCTTCATGCCAGACCACGGAAAATTGGAAATATCTGGATCCATGGACGAATGAAAGAAACACGAACCCTGACTACCTTCTGGGCAGAAAACCAGTGCCGGGATCAGAAGAAGCCAGAGACTTTTTCTGAGAGCGTTGCTGAGTGTGGGCGGAATTTGGTGGTGCTTAAAAAACCCAAAAAGAAACAGAACTAATTTGACCATTTTTGCTGCTAGTTCCAGGTGCAGAACTGCAAATAGAACAATTAGAAGCTCTTATGACTTGACTACGTAAAGATTATTATTTAAAAAATATATTTCTGTGAAAATGAATAGATAAAATTAAAATTGAAAACAAGACGTTAACACATTTACACGTTTAGCGCTCACTAAAGCTTTACAAAGCGCACGTCTTCTTCTTCTTAAAATACGCCAACCTATACCACACAACACGATTCATGCCAAAGCTTTTTATTTATGACTTATTTATTTTATGTTCTTATGAAATAATAATAATAACAAAAAATACATCAATAACACATGTATTAAACATTTATAAGGTATTTATTATGGATAAAAAAAAATTTGTGGGCATTATTGTCTTTGCTCAGTCCATGTAAAAACCATATTTCTGGATATTACTGTGACAGTCATGCTCGCCGTGTGTCGAAACGAGACACAGACACGTCACAATACATTTTCAGGTAGCACCCGAGGAGCAACATTAAAAAAATTGTTTGAAATGTCTCGTTGTTTTTGAGAAAATGTGGAAAGAAATCCATGCAAATCGAAGCATCTGGTGTGAGAAAATCCATGAGGACGCGGAGGGTGGGACGCTGAAAGGAAATTCATAGAGGTAAGGAGTGGGTGGACAAAGGAAGAATGATGAATGTAGCCCACCCCGGGTCCTTGGTGAAAAAAATCCCCAATCACATGACGTCAGCGCGGGACAGAAGCCAATCGGTGGCTTTGGACCCGCCCACCAGCTCTCGAAAGCTCCTCCTTCTCCCTTGGCTTCATATAGCTCTCCGCCAGCAAAAACACACACACACACACACACACACTCGAGCGCGGCGCTCCCGCCACCCAGACGGACGGGCAGGAATCCACACGGCGAGACGGAGCGCGGGAGGAGCAGGACCCACGAGAACGAGTGCGTCTTCACGCGAAGGTCCCAGCAGTCGGCAGCCTCAGGTTTCTCCCTTGTCCCCGCTTCTCCGCGTATCCGGCGCACTGATGTTCTCGCTCTCGCTCTCTCCCAGGCAAATGCTGACCCCTGACGGCGCCACCTCCACCAGGCAGAGACCCCAGCAGCTGAAGCAGGAGGACTGGAGGGACCTGACATGGGCTGCTCCCCGGGCCACCTCCCCAGCCAGGGCCCGGCCGAAGCGCCCCCGCCCGAGCACTTCTCCACGCTGGAGCGCCTGGCCCAGGCCACGGGGGGGACGGAGAAGTCCTGGTACCGCTGCGTCTTCCCCTTCGGCGTCATCTCCCTGGTGATCGGCATGGCCGGCACCGGAGTCACCTTCACCTTCAACACGCTGCCCCAGACCAAGGTGGTGTCCCTCCTGCTGCTGGCCGTGGGCCTGCTGCTCCTGCTGGTGGCGGTGGCCTGCTGGAGGGTCCACCGGACCAGGAGGAGAAAGAAGAAGAAGGAAGGGGGTTTCTTCACCTCTGAGCAGGGGACTCTGTGAAGGCTTCCAGGAGGAACATCTGGAGACTTTTTCTAGGCTGGAAGACAGAAGCATCTGGAACCGGCTTATCTGCTGTTTACGTCCTGGGCAGGGAGGAGTTTCAGCTGTTTTCCGTTCCCAGCCGTCCCAACGTCCAGAGGAGACAACGGTCCCGTTGGTCTCGGTTGTCGTTATTCCTCCCTCTTTTTCTCTCGCAGATTGTCAGTGACATGTCAGCCAAGTAGCATGAACGTGCGAGTGTGTGTGTTTCTCAGAGAACGTCACCGGCACACCAGACAAGGAGACCAGAAGGTCTTAGAAAGTCGTGTCGCTGATCTGGGAATCACAGTCTCTCTTTCCTTCTCTGCCGGGTTTCCAAGTTTAACTTTCTTGCTTTATTATCAGGCCCATTGGCACCTGAGAAGACCACAAAGCTGAAGATATCTCTGCCAGGCGGTCCAGAGGTAGCATATCTACGCCGCTTTTAGAATAAAAGCCCGGGGCGGATGTGAGTGGCGTGTGAGAGTTCCCCCGTTGTAGCTCCGTAGTGCGGGTTGCCGTTCGTGGTTTTTTTATACGTTCGTTCTCTGTGCGTTCCGAGGTTCCGGTGCCGTTTCCCAGGTGGTGTGTTGATGTGTCGTAGAAACGTCTGGATGTGAGACCTTTCCGCGTACCCGTTCTCTCATCTGCATATAGAAAACAGGTCTGATGATAACTAAATGCATTATTAAAATATTCAAACTATTCCAATAGGTGATTCAAATATCATTCCTATGAGCTGAAGAGTGTCTTCAACAGAGAAATGAACGAAATCCCAGTTTCATCTTCTCCCTGGAAGGGATGAGACGGGATGAGACAGGCTGAATGGACGAGAGCTGGACGAGAGCTGGAAACAGAGACTGGTCCACCGGACAGAAGCTACATAACAGTATTATCGATAGCGGAGGCCACACATTGTCGCTTGTATAGAAAAATGATATTGAAGTGATTGATATTTTTCCCTCCTAAACCCAAATTAGAACTGTCCTCTTTTTTTTTTTTTTTTGTCAGTTTCAGAGCCAGATGTGCCAGATGTATGTGTACATACTATATGCTTTTATCAGGTGAAGAGCCTACGACTGATGTCTATAGATATATTTCTACACATATTTTGTCTATGGAGAAAAAAAGAACAAGTAATTGTATTAAACATATGAATGCCTTGTGAATCCGGCACGTGTCCTCCTGTCCCGTTTTTCTGGGGAGGGGTGCGCTGCGAACGTGCATGTTCATTTTCGGATGGCCGTCATGTGCCTGCGCCCACTCACGCCAGCTGTGCGCCATATAGAAGGCCTTCCAAGCCTCTATGTGTATGTGTGTGTGTGTGTGTCAGGGTGGCACTAAAAATAGCTCCTGCATGTTGGCCGAATGAGTGGGTGCGAAGGAATGAAATAGGGACGAATATCTGGCAACACAAGCGCTTACCAGACACATTCCAGCCGCATTGTCATTATCCCTCACATTGCACAAACATTTACAGGTCACCTGACACGTCTGTCTGGACCAGAGGGCCACTGACCTTCATGGCCTCAAGACGTTTTTGAAAATACCGCAGCTACCCGACATCATCAAGGCCTCTCGTTTTCAGTCCGGCACCTAAACGCTCGCTTACCTGCAATTACGGCGCTGCGGCACCACATATTCCAAGACCGAGCAGAAGTCTGACCAGAAAACTGTCCGATGACCGATGGCCAGGCACACATTGCACATTTCTACACCGTTCGAACATAAGAAGAATTTCAGACCTTTACTCCATTCATCCACCCTTCCCATAAACACCAGCCGTCTCCACAGCTGAGTTAGAGAAGCCCCATCCCAGCAATGTGTGCCGGTTTCCACTTCCTGGGGGCTGACACCCACATGGGAGCCCAGGAGAACAGCGGAGGAACCAGGAACCCAAGGGTGCTGGTCCCGAGCAAGCCAACAGTCAGTTCCTGGTCTCACCACAGGGACCCTGCGTTGATTAATGGCTTTTACGCAGCCAAGAGCTCGTCTGCGATGAGGTGTCACCGAGCTCCTTGGCGTTCGCAGCTGCGAACTGTTTGAAGCCCGTCTGCCGGAAGAAGATACCTACAGTGGCTCCTTCAGCCTGATTCATTAAAGCACGAGATGCCAAGACCCAGCGGGGCTGTTAGGGGAGAATAATTACGGACTTGAGAAGCCCAGTCACATTTCACGCAAGCTATGTTCTCTCTGGGTTTCTCCATCCAGAAACTTGTAGAAAGTATTGATCAAATAAAAACGAATACAGCGGGCCAAGTTGTCCCATTCAAAAAGAGGAGAGAGGCCTGTGATTTTCATCCAAGGTACACGTCAACTGAGAGAGGAAATCACACTGAACGATTTTTTAAAAAATGTGTTTCTTCATGTTGCAGAAAATGCTTATTTAGCACCTACAAGCACAGACCTGTTAATTCTTCTTTAAAACGCTCCTCTGTCCTTCACTCATTACCTGTATAAAAGACGCCTGTCCACAGAGGAGGACCTGGAGGATGCTGCGATCAGGGAAGCGCTTCCGCTCCCTGAAGTCCAGCACAGAGAGGACGAGGACGAGCTTCTTCCCGCAGGTTATACGAGCTCTCAACATCAACACTACATAGAACTCCAATACACTCCAGCACTTTCAACCACTTCTGGACTCAGTCCCCCCAGAAATCCTTCCACCAACTTTTAACTCCTTTTTCTCCTGCACAAAATTGTATTTATTTATTTGTTTATTTATTTTTACTTTATACTTTGACTTCACCAATTTGCACACCTTCACCCTACCTGTTACACATATTTTATGTTAAAGAGTAATATTTGGTTATGTTTGCAATATTTGCATATTGGTTCATTGTATACTTGCAATATTTGCAATACTGTGGTCTGTAGCAATTTGAATTTGAATTTGATGTCATGTGGTCAGATGGGACCAGAATAGAACATCCCAAGCAGACCAAACCCACTGTGAAGCCTGGGGGTGGAAACATTACGCTTTGGGGGACAGGACGACTGATCCGTATTGAGGAAAGGATGATTGTGGCCATGTAAGAACCTCCTTCCATCAGTGACAGCATTGAAGATGAAACATGGCTGCATATTCCAGCGTGACATTGATCCCAAACAAAAGCATTAGGAGGTCCTGGAGCGGCGAGCCGGTCTCCAGACCTCGATCCGGCGGAGGACCTGAGCCCAGCGACACCCCCCAAAACATCACAGATCTTGAGAAGCTCTGCATGGAAGAATGGGCCAAAATACCAAACCCGGAGAAGACCTACAGGAAATGTTGGACCTCCGTCATCGCCAACCGATGTGCAAATAAATTCTTTAAAAATCAAACAGTGTGATTTCCTGGATTATTTTTTCTCCTATGATGTAATGTACAAACATCTATCATATTTTTAAGTGGTACAACTTGCACTTTTTTGCCACCAGCAATGCTATTGCTTTTATTATTAAAGACTTTTTTTCTATTTATTTCAGATCAGAATTAAAGCTTTTCTAAAAAAGGTCTTTTGTGCTGTTTTTCTTTTTTTACCTCGAGAGCCCCCAGGTCGTGGGTAGCAGGGCGGGGCTGCTGGACAGAGCCTGAGCTGAAACCCCGTTCATTCACGCTCCCCCGGCGTGTTGTGATTAATATTCTCCTCACGGACGACTATTTCCGGAGCTCTTCCTTTCCTTTCTTCCCCGACGATGTGACGTCTCTCTCTGGCGCTCTGTCTCCTGCAGGTGGTTGCAGGGAATAATTCAAAAGGCATTTACAAGGGTCCTCGAGGTCTGAATGGAGGGTAAAGCGGAACATCTGCTTCTTTCTCCTTAAGACGAGATCCCAGACAAACTAAATTAATAAGCAAATCGCTCTCTGGCCCCGCGAGAGTTTCCACCGGAATGTTCTGCAAGTACCGACTTCGCTTCATCAACAACCTGGGCTTTGTACGTTTGCATGGGGTCCTAATTGCAAATTTTTACAAAGGCTCCTGATGCCACATTCCCTTCTTTCTGCTGGTGCCAACGGGAGGGCATTCAGTCCAATAAAAATTCTCAATAATTCCACATCTGCAACTGACTGCGAATCCAAGAAGTACCATGTACCATGTACTTCTTGGATTGGATACTGGAATATGCAGCCAGTACTCACTGTGGTGGGATTTGTATCATGTTGTATCGTCACAGATTGCAGCTCGTCACAGGTCCCCTTTTATTGGCTACCGAGTGCGGCCCACCTCACCCACCCACATCATTCAAAATGATGACGATGTTCTGATGACCACAGCTCAATCGGAAAGCACTGCATGGCTCAAACTGCTGAAATGCAATGTGTGGCTGCAGCCCATAAAGCCATGCACACACATACACACACACACACACACACACAGGTTATAATCCTGCAGACAGCGTGCAAACTCTTTAAGACCGAGAATGCAATAAACATCACATGCGACTACATAAATGCAATAAAAAATATACACACACAGTACAGGCCAAAAGTTTGGACACATCTTCTCATTCAACATGTTTTCTTTATCTTCATGACCATTTACGTTTGTAGATTCTCACTGAAGGCATCAAAACTATGAATGAACACATGTGGAGTTATGGACTTAACAAAAAGTGGAGACCTGGCCTCCACAGTCACCGGACCTGAACCCAATCCAGATGTTTGGGGTGAGCTGGACCCCAACAAGTGCTAAACACCTCTGGGAACTCCTTCAAGACTGTTGGAGAAGCATTTCAGGTGACGACCTCTTGATCAGAGCAAAGAAACTAGAATATAAAACATGTTCTCACTTATTTCACCTTTTTTGTTAAGTACAGAACTCCACATGTGTTCATTCATAGTTTTGATGCCTTCAGTGAGAATCTACCAACGAAAATGGTCATGAAGATAAAGAAAACACCTTGAATGAGAAGGTGTCCAAACTTTTGGCCTGTGCTGTGTGTGTGTGTGTGTGTGTGTGTGTGTGTGTATGCATATATATAATATGTATTATTTGCCCTGGAATTAAAATGTCCTTCTCGTTGGATGCCATTGTGGGATGTGACTAATGAATCTGGGCCTGACGTTATAACCGTGCTAAACATAACCGTGCTAATCATGCACCGGATCTTTTTTTTTTTTTTTATTTATGAAATCTCGACAGCCATTATGGTCCATCAATGTCATCAAGAAGAGAGCCGGACGTGAAGTGTGGCTGAAATTCAGATTTGACCCGTTTCTGTGACGCTTTTGTTCCAAAGTCACTTTAGATAAAAGCTTCTTCACCATGAATAACGTGTGTGTGTGTGTGTGTGTCGTGCAGCTGCATCTTTCTAATCATCTGGTGCCAGGCCTGCTGTAAAATAGATCGGACAGTTCAATTACACAGCAGCGCCGTCGCCTCCTCACTCCACAGGGAGCCTCGTCCAGGAAGGACGTCCAATCCTGATTTCAGGTCACAGATGGAGATCCCACACAGTCACACACACACAAAGGTTCACAAAGCAGAGACTGTGACGTAATGCCAGCGTGTTCTGGACCCCCACAGCCTTTAATATTTACTTTATTTCAGCGCCTATCCATGTCCAATAAACCACACAGAACGTCCTCTTCTGCCGGGTCTCCTTTTGACCAGAGACCGGGGTCTCGGCGGAGGTCCTGACACGTTTCAAGGAAACGTGGGCACGTAGACAGGGCGGGCCCCGGTGCACCGTCACGTCGAAGGATCGGAGGGAGGAGGTCCACACCTACGCCGTCACCTCCCGACCCCTTCATGCTTCTCCCATGATGCCAGCTGGCTTACTCAAGCACGAGAGACTCCTTTTTTTTTTTTTTCTTGAAATTATTAAAAAGCGGGTACATCGGGAAAATATTAATTTCTTAATTTTAATTTCTCAGCAACTGGCACAACTGTTATATTAGCATTAGCATCTGGCATTGTGATTGGCTGAGAGTCTTTGAGAATTAAAAGCGCAGAAAACAGGTTACAGTTTTTCTTGGTCCCAAATCAATTTAAAATAAAAAACTACTTTCTAACGATTTAAACTAAAAAAATGTACCAGGACATTCCAGGATGCGTTCCAACACATCAAATCCGATTATAAAAAATGTTTAAAATGATGTAGAATAATGATTCATTTGACAGGGTTTTACATTCTTTTAAAAAAAGATTACCACTATCTCATAGCCTGTATTCATATGTACAGCAAAAGTAAAGAGAAGAAAGATGCTGATATGGTCATATTGACATCATACAGGCAATACTGCACGATCAATCACATCTCTCACGGCCCCCCATTGGAGGGCGAGATCTATAACTGGGCCTGGTCAGTAGGTTCCTTGTCATAGCTCTTCATATGAATAATATGAATAATATTGCCGTTTTGCAGGATATTGTAAGGTAAGAATTATCGTCAGGGGTATTTGAAAAGTTAAATGAAAAGTAAATACTCCTTATCTAGAACTGGAACAACTGAAACTGTTTATGTCCCTGTTGTTCAAATCCCAGAAAATTAGTTGATTTCCGGATTTGTTTTAATATCATTTGTTATAATATACAAGTGATATTTGTGTATTTCATAGATCTGTTCATCATGAGCAACTGGTGCTGAGTGACATCAAAAACACTGGACCCAATTTTGTTAGAATGCAGCAGATTCCCGAGCCACTCGGAAAACAAGCTGGACCTCGCGGACTGAACAACACGCTCACCCATGTGTCCCCAAACTGTCCCGATGGGCAGCAGCAGCAGCTCCAACAGCGTTATGTCGACCATGACGTCCCACAGGGATGCGTGCTGAGTCCACTGTTCCACTGCTCCCCGGGCGCCTGTCATAGCTGCCCACTGCTCACCAAGGGTGATGGTTAAATACAGAGGACACATTTCACCGTGTCACCGTGTGCTGTGCTGCAGTGTCTCACAATGAAAATCGCTTGGCCTTAAATGATTTTCTGTCTTTTGTACAACACAGCTTTCTATCCACAAAATGGTGGACGCTGATGTCACTCGGGTGCACAAAATGGTTCGTTGCTTTTGATTTCTGTGAGCAAAATAACATGACGACCATTTTTGTGGCACATGCTCACACTTGGTACCCCATAGATGTCATGTAGCACCTTTTGCTCCAGGAGAACATTCTTTCGTCTCCATTGAGTTCTGTAAATAAGGCTTTGCTTGACTTGATATATCTATTTTTTTTAATATTGAATATGATTGCCTTCATTTATGTATTAAGCAGACACTCTTATTAAACATGCCCAGGTTTTTTTTTGTCCCGTAATCACCATAATTAAAAGAGAGAGCCTTATGCTGAATAGCATAACACACACACACACACACACACACACACAATGTCTATCATGACAGAACAACCAAGGCTGTTTTTCCCAAGTGTGGTGCCTTGCATATGAATGAGCCAAAAACCAGTCATTTAGCGAGTTTAGGTTAATTTTCTCAACACATCCACAGTGTATACATGTCACAGGCGCTCTGACCCAGGTCGGCCTGTGCCTCTGTACCCCGTGACCTCCTCCAGATGAAAAATCTGGCCTGGGTCACCCAGCTCTCTCACCTCCGCCCGGCTCCTCTCGCCACATCACTAATTTGCTCGGGTCATTTTGGCTTCGCCAGACCGCCTACGCGCTGGTTCTTTTCCTCTCCAGCTCCTGATGAGGGTCATTTATAGGACAACATATCAAATACGATGTATATATATATATATATATATATATATATATATGTGTGTGTGTGTGTGTGTGTATATATATAAATATATATAGTTTTTTTATATTAACGCTATAGCCTTACACACATTTGCACACGGCCATAACATTCATTTAAAATGATATGAGGCCATAAAATGCTGCTTTCCAGCGAAGCTGCTGCTGCAGAAAAACACATTTTCACCTCTTCCTGTGGCACGTCCGTCACAAGAAGAAGAGCAAAACCGCAGTCCAGAGCACCACGTCCTACAAATGGAAACTGCTATGAAATGATTGTGTTCCTGCGCTTTGTACAAATCCAGGTCAACACTTTCACCGGGCAAAAGTGCTCTTATTCCACTGTAGAGAGGACAACCTGTCCCGCTTTTGCAGTTTGCGTTTGTTTTTAGTTCTACATACAGTACATGCTCTGCCAATATCGGTTTGCTGTGAAATAATGCCTCGATTTACATCTCGCTGGTTTCTGTCCTTCCAATAGAACGACTGTGTAAAGCTTTGTGGGTAAGAAAAGGGTTCAATATTTCACAATGGACATTATGAAGTCCCCTTCAGCAAGTGAAAGTGAAAGAGAAAGTGAAGTGATTGTCACATGTGATACACAGCAGCACAGCACACGGTGCACACAGTGAAATTTGTCCTCTGCATTTAACCCATCACCCTGAGTGAGCAGTGGGCACCATGACAGGTGCCCGGGTAGCAGTGTGTTGGGACGGTGCTTTGCTCAGTGGCACCTTGGCGGATCAGGATTCGAACCGGCAACCTTCTGATTACGGGGCCGCTTCCTTAACCACTAGGCCACCACTGCCCTGGTATAAATTATATTACCCTAATACGCAGGGGACCCGAGATTACCGGTGGAATCGAGTGACAGCAAGATACTGTCCCCACACTGCTCACTACTGTCACTTACTACTTTGTCACTTACTGTGTCACTTACTGTGACAAAGTGGACTAGATGCCATCCCTTGATCTGGAAAGCACAGGAGATGGCATTGGAGAAGGTTGCACACTGAATGTCACCTGTGACGTTGACAGCTTGGGGACTGCAACATAGACAAGTGATCAGGGCCTTCAGTTCTCAGCTGAGGTCACTGAGAAAGCCACTCCCGCAAATCCTGCTAGTGGCATGGTCCAAGTCCCCCCGAGGGGAGGACCCTGTGATTAAAGCTTCAATGACGTCCCCCAGGAGACCGTATTTTTCGAAGACGGTGCTAATCGAGGGGCTTGTTTGCTGGTGCAAGTCCAAAGGTCTTCTCAGGGTTGACATAGATAAATATCTAAAACATGTGAGAGCTGTCAATCATAGGGCTCCTCCCAACTGTTTATTAAAAAACGCCATCAAAGATCATCTTCTGGGTTACAGAATTTTCAGATGAGTGTTGAAGACAGTTCTTCTCCATTCCTTCATATGAAGGAATGATGAAGGAATACGGCTCGTTCCTTCCAGCGCGGACGCAGGAGACGTCTGGAGGTCTCAGTCCTGCTTCGATCTGCTCCGTCTCCTGGCCTCGCCGGCCCCGTGACACCTCCGTCCCATTATTTATCCCCGAGTCCCCGACTCCATGTGACAGCGCCTGACTCGCTCAGCCAGGTCCACCAGGTGTCAGAAGGAGCTCCTGTAAATCAGCCTTGAAGGCGTAAGTGTTTCGAAAGCCTGGCTGGTCGCTCGCCACCAATTTTTTTTTGTTTTTCGTCACTCGATTCCACCGGTAATCTCGGGTAATATAATTTATTCCCCTCAATGGCTACATAAAGGCCCCAACGTTCCAACAGATGACAGAAACAGAATCACGTAAATCCGTCCTGTCGAAATAAAATCGTTTACACTGATTACACCCAGGCGTCGTTCAGCTGAAGGTTCTCCAGGCACCTTCTATAGGAACCGAACGAGAACTGCTGGTGTCTTCCTCCTGTAAGTCGCTTTGGATAAAAGCGTCTGCAAAATAAAGTCAAGTAAAGTAAATGTAAAGGTGGTGCGTATAACAGGCCAGAGATCTTGAAGAAAAGTAAATGAAGGTTGTTTCAGAGAGAAGTAAGTTATGATGTCATGAAGGCTCACGTGTAGTCAGTGTCGTATAAGGAAGCACCACTAGGTAGAGATGCCCGATTTCGAACACTCTTTGAATACATGGACTGTGTAATTTATACTGCCCCCTAGTGGTCTCCAACAGTTACTATTCTAAACTAGACCAACCAAATGAAAGTGCACATACATGATTAAGCATAGATATAAATGACCACTTTATTTACGTTTACAGCATTTACTAGATGCCCTTATCCAGAGCGATTTACAGTCAGTAGGTACAGGGACAGTCCCCCCCTGGAGACACTCAGGGTTAAGTGTCCTGCTCAGGGACATGATGGTTGTAAGTGGGGTTTGAACCTGGGTCTTCTAGTTCGTAGGCGAGTGTGTTAACCACCTTTATCAATGTTTTATGGCTGCATTTGAAAATGGAAGTTTCTGGAATTTAATTCTATACATACTTTAAGAAGACAAATGTTCCATGCTGCAATGACAACTCTGTTTATTTAACTCTTTTGCAGAGCCACAGTTGTTTCGTATTGTTACGGCAAACTCTGAATCACAAGATAGCACCATTCAATGGATCCTGATAATTACCCGCTGCTTGCAAAAAGTCAGAGGGACGTGGGAACTTTTTATAGCCACCGTATTGATCTCTCTGTGACTCATGGAAGCAGTAATGAGAGTCTAAATGGCAGCGAGTAATGTTTCTGAAAAAATTAAAATACTAGCACTGTTTCATGTGTGTTCTACATGAGAGAGCATCCTTTGTGGGCGAGCAAGTGCGCAATCTTGGCGTGGGTTTCTTCATGGCAAAGGTCAAAGGTCGTCTCATCCCAACTCAGAGAGAGAAACGCCAAGAAGACAGGGACAAGGGATGCGTGTGGGAGTTCAAGTGGGCTTTCTATCTACCAGCCCGGCACAGAGAGGAGATCTATTACCGCCAGCGGCGCAGGCAGGCGGTCAAGTGTTCGTGGGAAACGCTGCTGTGTGTTGTCACAATGATTGCTGTGCTCAGATTTATCCACATTCCAGCGACACTTAACACCTCAGTTGCAGATTACAAGTCCATATTAATTTACAGCATTTATCAGACGCCCTTATCCAGAGCGACGTACAACCAGTAGTTACAGGGACAGTCCCCCTGGAGACACTCAGGGTTAAGTGTCCTGCTCAGGGACACGATGGTAGTAAGGGAGATTCGAACCTGGGTCTTCTGGTTCATAGTTGAGTGTGTCACATAGGCTACTACCACCCCTGTATACCTTACTTATCTTTTCTTTGGGTCAATCAAGAACAGATTATTCTATAATATTATGCATGCTGTCACATTTAAGCAAAAATCTGCCTTATAATTATGCATGCATGACGTCAGCCTATTCAAAATTGAATAGGAAGACTTATAGCGATTAATCACAACTAATCGCTAATCTATTCCGTGCTAAATGTGTTATCATTTCTGCCCTTGATTGACATGGCAAATAGGATATTTCACATTAGTCATTATTACACACTGCAGATCATTTCTCTACCTACCACGAACCTAGCAAGGTTATTTAACACGGCAGACGCGTATCGCAGCTGACTTTAGTCAAATCACAACAATCACTTGCTGTTTCACACTGCGGCACATAAGATGAAAAATAATCCATATCCGAGCACGCTGGTGACGGGACTGTCACTTCCATTTAGCTCAGTACCTTAAGAAGCATAAATCATTCGCCGGGGAAACACCAAGAGCGTTATCGATCAGGCGCATACTGTCGAGTCGGTGAAATATCATACGTTTACGGGGGGAAATTAGAATCTTGAGCCTTGATTCGTTTTAGCAACCGTTCCTGCACAAATCCACAATCTTCATAAACTATGCTTTATCAATATGGGTTTGCATTTTTAATAAAGAAATACTTACAAGTGTCCAAACCAGTCACATTTAAACAGGTAGAAAAGGAAGCAGAATTCACTATGAATCCGACTTCTCTATTCGCTTCACCACAGAGCCCTTTAAACAGTGGTTGGAACATGGGACCATGCCTGGAACATGGGACCACGCCTGGAACATGGAACCATGCCTGGAACATGGGACCACGCCTGGAACATGGGACCACGCCTGGAACATGGGACCACGCCTGGAACATGGGATCACGCCTGGAACATGGGACCACGCCTGGAACATGGAACCATGCCTGGAATATGGGACCACGCCTGGAACATGGGACCACGCCTGGAACATGGAACCATGCCTGGAATATGGGACCACGCCTGGAACATGGAACCACGCCTGGAACATGGGATCACGCCTGGAACATGGGACCACGCCTGGAACATGGGATCACGCCTGGAACATGGGATCACGCCTGGAACATGGGACCACGCCTGGAACATGGGACCACGCCTGGAACATGGGATCACGCCTGGAACATGGGACCACGCCTGGAACATGGGACCACGCCTAGAACATGGGACCACGCCTGGAACATGGAACCATGCCTGGAACATGGGACCACGCCTGGAACATGGGACCATGCCTGGAACATGGAACCATGCCTGGAACATGGAACCATGCCTGGAACATGGGCCCATGCCTGGAACAGTCCACGCTGGGCTGAAAATCCGCCACCATGGCGAAACTCCCATGGTATTTTTAACCCAGAAACCAAGGCGACGGGTGCCATACGATTCTCGAGTCTGGGAATTATAATTGCTGTTGTGACAGTGTGTCTTCAGATGGCTTCTCCCGCTGTTCCGCCGGTGTGCCAAAGGTGGAAGTGCTCTGGCCAATCCAGAACACAGACTGTGATGCCACAAGCGAGGTGTCTACAATCAAGCACATACACGAGGAAGCGCTATATATCTCACATTTATCCAGAGCGCCTTACATTCAGCAGGGACAGGGACAGACCCCTGGACACACTCAGGGACACGATGGTACTGTGTTGTTATTGAGTGTCTCATTTTAATAAAGCTCTTACTGAGGAACACAATAAAACCTGAGACCTGGCTACAGTAATATAGCTATCTAGTAATATATTGTTGCTAAGCAACGTAATGCGGTGGGAGATACAGGAATATCAATGTTCCTGTCTTTTATCCCATCACAATGTGAAAACATTCTAACAAGCGTCGACCGAATCTTTTTTTTGTTGTTGTTTGACTGCTGTGTTCGCATTAGCTCATGAGGTAAAAAGGGAATCTTACCTAGCAATGATAAATGCAAAATTAACAATTAAGATATATTACAATATTTTACATACAGTACAGGCCAAAAGTTTGTACATCTTCTTATTCAACGTGTTTTCTTTATCTTCATGACCATCTACGTTGGTAGATTCTCACTGAAGGCATCAAAACTATGAATGAACACATGTGGAGTTCTGTACTTAACAAAAAGTGGAGACCTGACCTCCACAGTCACCGGACCTGAACCCAGTCCAGATGGTTTGGGGTGAGCTGGACCAACAAGTGCTAAACACCTCTGGGAACTCCTTCAAGACTGTTGGAGAAGCATTTCAGGTGACGACCTCTTGAAGCTCATCGAGAGAATGCCAAGAGTGTGCAAAGCAGTAATCAGAGCAAAGAAACTAGAATATAAAACATGTTTTCACTTATTTCACCTTTTTTTGTTAAGTACAGAACTCCACATGTGTTCATTCATAGTTTTGATGCCTTCAGTGAGAATCTACCAACGTAAATGGTCATGAAGATAAAGAAAACACGTTGAATAAGAAGGTGTCCAGACTTTTGGCCCGTACTGTATATTACAATCAGCTGATTTAACAAGAGTTCTAAGATATATATTTACATAAAAAAAAATATTTCACTACAGTGGCACATAATATTGTTTGACTTTCGAATCCGACACTGAGGCAGCGAGGTCATTCTTTTCCCTTCAGGAGTCTTTTGGGCTGTGTGAATGACTGTAGACATGATCCGTCTTGATGTTCATCTTCATTTGCAGTTGTCTATCTGGCCTAATAAAGCTCCTGATTTCTGGACTCTTTATTCTCGCATGTGCGGGAAATTTACGGTTTATTAGCCGTACAATCTAATAAGCAGAACAAGCCGTTCACTTTTGCTCTATAATGTCACATACATGGTTGGCCAAGGAGATATTATGAGTATAACAACCATATGAATTGCAAACCAGACTCACGCTATAAAAAAAAATCCGTTACTGATGAATTAAAATTCAAACTGTCACTAGTTAAAGACGTTCTTGGAAAGGATTGTTTTCCGTAATCCGAGACACGAGGAGCTCCACCGCACAGACAGCAGGAAGTAATAAGAATGAAAGGCTCTTAAGTGGATCACGGTGGCCGCCGATTTACTTCAATCTCGCCACGGTTCCCCTGCAGAAATTCTGCCTGTGAGTCACTCACGAGGACGTTCTCCGCCTGGAACGTCTGGAACCACTGGCCCGCGGCGCCTGTGACATTCCGTCTTCCTCCTCAGTGATAAAGCGTTCCTCCTTGAGCTAACCTGTCCCGGGGCCCCGGGGGACTCGCCGCAGCGTTGGCGAGTCCCCTGATTATGGACGAATCCTGCGTGCTTATCGGCAGGCGTGGAGCAGGCGTGGACCGCATCATGATAAAAGTTTCCTGGCTGCTACGGCAGTCTTTTCAAAATGTTAGCACCACATATTCATGCCTATTCTCTGTAAACGTAGCTCATCCGGACCAACGGGGATCACCGAACCTTCGTTCCAGACTCCCAGTGGGCTGAGAAGCAGCTTTTAAACGGAATAAAACAGTGGACGCTTTGTCATTCTGTTTCATTTGACCCCCCAGTTTAACCCGGCGTGAAGTCGGGGGAACTGTGTCAGGCTCTTCTCAGAAAATGACCGGTGACAGATGGCGGGAGCGTGTTCAGCACGAACCTTCAGGACTGTGGTCCAACTGGTGGAGAGAAGACAGAAATATTCAACTTTCATGTGTGACATTTCATAGTCAGGTAAAAAAATTTGTATTAAACCTGTAATTGAGCAGGAAAAAACGTTGACTGGTGGTGTATGCAGGTCCAGTAGGTCCAATTTGAAACATTTCCATATATGGCATTTCCTGTGATGCCGGCCAACCCCTATCTCACCTGCAAGGCCAGAGCAGGGCTGGGCGAACGCGTCTGGTGGCTTTTTCTCTCTTCCTTTTGACCGAATCCACCTCTTGCCGCCTGGCGGACGAAGCGCCGGGAAGCCACGTGCAATAATTGGCTCTTTGAATGATCGGCGTGCTGCTCCTCAATTATCCTTCTCCAGCTCTTTGTGCAGCGGCCTCTTGCAGAGCTCGGCGGCGAACAATGACGGCACAGAGTCACTATTGTTGCTCTAATTATGGCGAAATGTCGACTGTTTAATTGCTTTTACTCGCCGACGAATTATGATGGTCGATGCAGATGTGCCGGTCGCGCTCCACCGCTTCTGTACGGTGTGCAAACAGGCCGTCCACGGGTTACGAAGCGCGAACGCTGTCCACCGGCATTTATCAGCGTTTACCAGTAGTACAATCAGTAGCTACAGGGACAGTCCCCCCCTGGAGACACTCAGGGTTAAGTGTCCTGCTCAGGGACACGGTGGTCAAGTGGGGTTTGAACCCGGGTCTTCTGGTTCATAGGCGAGCGTGTTACCCCACTAGGGCACTACCACCCTACTTTTAGTACCCCACCACCCTTACAATCAGTAGTTACAGGGACAGTCCCCCCCTGGAGACACTCAGGGTTAAGTGTCCTGCTCAGGGACACGGTGGTAGTAAGTGGGGTTTGAACCTGGGTCTTCTGGTTCATAGGCGAGTGTTCACTAGGCCACTAACACCCTACTTTCAGTACCCCACCACCCTTACTATCAGTAGTTACAGGGACAGTCCCCCCCTGGAGACACTCAGTGTTAAGTGTCCTGCTCAGGGACACGGTGGTAGTAAGTGGGGTTTGAACCTGGGTCTTCTGGTTCATAGGCGAGTGTTCACTAGGCCACTAACACCCTACTTTCAGTACCCCACCACCCTTACTATCAGTAGTTACAGGGACAGTCCCCCCCTGGAGACACTCAGTGTTAAGTGTCCTGCTCAGGGACACGGTGGTAGTAAGTGGGGTTTGAACCTGGGTCTTCTGGTTCATAGGCGAGTGTTCACTAGGCCACTAACACCCTACTTTCAGTACCCCACCACCCTTACTATCAGTAGTTACAGGGACAGTCCCCCCCTGGAGACACTCAGTGTTAAGTGTCCTGCTCAGGGACACGGTGGTAGTAAGTGGGGTTTGAACCCGGGTCTTCTGGTTCATAGGCGAGTGTTCACTAGGCCACTAACACCCTACGTCTGGCGGTGAAGACCTGTCTGGAAGTCTGAATGTTCCGATATCTCTCTCCCAGAGCCATGGAGACGGCTCTCCGGCGCCAGATTCCGCGCCGGGAGCGCTTCTGCGAGGCGAAATGAAATCAGAGGATCGTTGTTTGAAGAGCAATATGATGACGGCGTGTTTGTGCCGCCATAATTCTGCCATCGCAGCCTCCACGGTAACAATTCCGCAGCCTGAAGTCCTGCTTCGCCGAACGCGATGGCCGCGGGGCCGCGGCGTGAGCAAATTGAATACGTTTCACTCGTTTTTCTCTCCTCGCCGAGTCCCAGTAATTGATTCGCGGCCTCGGTCTTCTCAGAATTCATCAAACATCCCGCAGTCGGCGCCAACGCCGGTGGGCGCGGCAATCTGGAGCGAACAGACGAGCCGATCAGCACTGAATCATTCATCAGCAGATCAGCGGTGATCGGTATTTACGGCCGGTTACGGCTGCGTTAATGAGACGGACGAGCGTATGATTCGTCTTCCTTCCTGTGCCCGTCGCTCTTCAGCATGCCACCATTTTTCACCGAAGAGAAAATCCGAAGGCAGGAAACATACCGCTGTACAGACAGCGGTCATATTTATTGAACAATCCTGTCGTTTTTGCACGCATGTCTGGTCTTTAATGGTTTAAATTGTACTCGCCATCGACATTTCATCATGGGAATCACTGCAAGTCCCTCCCCGTATGTAGATGCGACGTAAAATGCAGTGAGGGAAAAGGTATTCGGTGGCCACCGATTGTGCAAGTTGTCCCACTTGAAAAGACGAGAGAGGTCTGAAAATTTCATCTTCCGGGTTTGGTATTTTGGCCCATTCTTCCATGCAGAGCTTCTCAAGATCTGTGATGTTTTGGGGGTGTCGCTGGGCTCAGGTTCTCTGTTGGATCGAGGTCTGGAGACCGGCTCGGCCGCTGCAGGACCTCGTAATGCTTTTTTACGTGGACACGGGCTGTGCGTTTGGGACCATTGACTGATGGAAGGAGGTTCTTACATGGCCCCATTCATCCTTTCCTTAATACGGATCAGTCGTCCTGTCCCCCAAAGCGTAACGTTTCCACCACCGGGCTTCACGGTGGGTTTGCTGTTGTTGGAATGCAACTCCGCATGAACTGATAAGTCTTAAAAAAATATTATTGAGGCTAATACGTTAATTTCTAGTTAGAAGGTTAACATAGAGCAAATATTTAAGCTTGATTGCATTTAATGTTACCTACAGTTCACACCAAAGTAATTTTGAACACATAGCATTCAAAGGAGAGAAGATGGTTATGTAGTGGCAGTGGGGCAGCTCTTATTACCATGGCAACTGAGTTTGGCAGGGAGGAGCAAAAGATTGTGGGAGGAGCTAAATCATCAGTTAAATATTGCAGCATCATTAGGTAATTATTTTATTAATATATGTTAAATTTACAGAAATATTCATATAAACATTATTTTACTTTATCTTCTTATTTTACTTTATCTTCTTTATCGTCATAAATTCAGAGTGACTGCAGACGAACAAGAGCATCATTTTAATTTGCAAATCTAGACATAACTTTTGCTATTTAAACTTTTGCCCTGGAGCCACTCTTGAAATGAACAGGAGGAAGAAATGTAAAGAGCACAAAATAAAACATTTTAAAATTCATCTTACACTTTAGAATATACACCTCCATACATTTACCCATCAGGTACGGGGGCAGCTTCTAACACTTTCAATGAACTTTGCATCAATAATGCATCCTAGGCGCATGAATTATGTATTCAAATGATACAATTCCGTCGGCTCCCTTCTGTATTCATGTTTATTCGGTTTATCAAGTCATTCCTATAGAAAGGACCTTCATACTCGGCTACGTGCAGGAACGAGTTGTTGCCTCGTCATCATGTGATTTCCACCCCTTTTGCAATGTACATGAACGAACGCATTTTTAATCATTTTTAATAATAATAAACTTTCTGCCAGCTCAGCCTAATGATTAAATATGTTGGCCAAGTCGTCCCACTGAGATCGGCCATGGTGTGAAATTTCCATTATTTTCATTCTTCCTGAGGCACTTCCCGCGGCAACAGCCTTTAATGGATTCTACATGGTGGCGGCATCAATCTGCTCCCCATTGTCTTCGTCCTCCCGCGTCTGGAGACGTAATGTTTAACAAAGGATGCATCTATAAAACCATGACGGGACCTGAGATGGGGTTCGACCGGGTCCCTCCATCCAGACTGTACCCCGGGTCTAACGAGGACATCATCTCCACGCCGTCTCCTCCAGCTTCTGAGTGAAACGCCCCTCAGGCGTCCCCACCTGGCGAGACCAGGATGAGACACTTCAGAGAGGACAGAGGCCCAAGCCCACGGGACACGCACGGCCACCCCTCAACTCCACACTTTCCCGTCCTTCATCTGCAAGGTATGGAAATGTAGAGAGGAGCCGCTGAACGGCCTTCTATTCCTGGTGCGTCTCCGCTTTCATTATCGCCTTCTGTGGCCAGCTGATTAACACTTAACATTATGCTGCGGCACAGTCCGTGCCGTCGGTCATGTTCTAAATTCAGACTAGAAATACAACAGGCAGGTTGATGAGAGGTTGTTATTTTCTACATTTTTGATATATAGATTTTTTTTTTTTTTTGCTGTGGAAAATTTCACCAAACATAGAGGCAAGTCTCAGGGTTCCGGAAGAGGTGTGACATCCAAAGTGTCTTTTTCAAAAGAGGCTAGCTCCATTTTTGACCTCTGAACCCTGGCCTCCTAATAAGGTCCTTCAAATGCCGCTCACCTGGCACAAAGATGCCACCTTCCAGGTAGATGATGTGGCACCAGGGTAGATAAGTGGGTTGAGATAAAACCAACCTTAGATGTGATTGACAATGACACATCATAAAAAGCTAAAAAAAGTGATTGTCATTGTGAAACACATCGAAACGTGTCCTCTGTATTTAACCATCACCCTTGGTGACACGTTTCACTGTGTCCTTTGCTGCAGTGTCTCACAGAGACAATCATTTCACTTTCACTTCTAAGACAATTGACAGCTGGCTCATCAACATGTTTTGAAATCCGTCATGTATCAGCTGCGAAGGAACAGGACTGGTGTCAGAAAAGTAATTCTTACCTTCACACCACCTCTTTATTTCTTCTTTTTTTAAATATATATATATTTACTGTTGTATATGGTTACTGGCTGTTGTGCTGGTGACGTCACCACAGAACATTTCAATGTTAGGCACCAGCGCCCCCTGGCGGGCGCACACTGCATGGTCCAGCTACCTGGGTCAAGCCCAGCACATGAACTTCGAGTTTATGCCGAGGCGGCCTGCTTGTCCTCTTTTGCGTTCGAGCAGGCTGCATAATGTGGAACATCTTGTCCTCGGAAGACCAAAGACGGGTCTTGCAGGATGAAAATAGATCAGGACTTATTATTCTCTAGGACGCCATTCATCAGAAGAACACGAAGTGGCCTTTATTCCAGGGCTGTCGGTCGATCAAATGCACCACACAAAAAATATTTCAGTATTTTAAAATTGATTTTAATGCAAAATAATAAAAATAGATCCAGTATAGCATTTAAACTATACAATAAAAATCTCTAAATGAAAATGCTAAATCAACTAAACAAAAAAAAAAAAAACAGGGGGAGGAAAAAATATATATATAATTTCAAAATCCTTAATTTCCCTCTTTAACTGCAGCAGTTTAACACCATGCCAAATGCTTGAATTTAAATAGGATCTATAAAACAAAAGAAAGAAAAAGTGCCCAAAATGTCCAGAATGTACAAAATGAGTGACCTATGTACAATAAATTTCACTCTGTGCCGTGTGCACGCTCCATGGGCAAAGAAAGATGGGAAATAAAAAAGGAACAACCTAAAGAACCTATGGTACATGATCGCATTAGATGGAAGATGTTATCAGTACAATGAGTTGAATAATCTTATCTAAGTTAGCCTTTTCGATACTAGAATGTACAGTGGTTTGTGACTTGAATGTTGCCGGGAGGAGGAGCAGGAGGGGGTCTTCACATTGCATACTTTTGGGTCCATTCTCTTGCTTGTCTGTTGTATCTGGGTAGAAAGAGAGAAAAAAAAAAAAAAAAAGATAAGATTAACCATATTTTACATTGACTGCTTTTATTTTCAGTAATCTGTTTTTTTTTATTGAAAAGAACTATGATTGTGCTGGACTACACTGAAATGAGCACAATGTACAGTTAGGACTAGAGGTGTGAACAATCATTGGTCTCGCAATTCAATAATTGATGCGTCACATAAACTTTAACATTACATTCAAATACGTCAATCAGATGAGAGTTAAGGCCTCATTCATTCACCCGGATGTCGCAACCACGGCACACGTTAGCGCGGACCGAACACGGGTGGTCAGGGTTTGAATGGAGTCAAATAAACGCTGCATGCAACGTTTTTCTTGGTGACAAATCCCGCCGAACGTTAAACAGAGTCAAGCACACGGCAAACGAAATGCGTATGGCGTTCAGAGGGCGTTCATTTTGACTAGGACAGACCGGCGCTGTATTCAATTCAGGCCTCCAGTCACTACCGGCGCTACTTTTTAACTAGAAAATCACAAAGAAACGTCATTATGACGTACTTATTAGGTCATTTAAAAAGGTCCTTTCACAAAAAAGGATCAACATCGGCAGGATTTCAGAGATTTTCATGCTCAGGACAATAAAACTGGGTAGGGCGACAAAAATGAATGCATCCTACATCCTTGTGTTTGCCCTATATTCACAATAATGGAGCATCATTTCTTAACTGAACTTGAATGGAATAAGCCTGAACGGCCCTTGTTTCTGAGCGCAGCGATTAAACTGCTTTCCGTTATTACAGGTCCCGTATTATGAAATTTATTTAAAATTTTTCGAGATTATTTAAAATTAATAATACGAGTTCCCCTAACCTGTGTATGGTCCTGCAGTGGCTAGAAATGGCGATAGGTGTAAAGAGTGTTTTGGTTATTTTGCTTTATCGTTCAGAGAGCTGCAGCTCAGACGGTCGGATCTGGAATTTGTCCCCTAATGATGTCATAAGGGGAAAGGTCACCTCCCGCTTCTCATCCGCCCCTCCCCTAAAACATTATCTCCACCGACCGTCATGGCTGCTAAACGTGTGAAGCATTGCAGTCGCTCGGTGATTTGATGTAAAAATGAGCACAAACATATTTTTTAGTTCCGTCACATGAGACTCTGAAGAACCAGCGGGTTCGTTTGATTTTTTTCTGGAAAAACGCCGACACGACTTCCTGTCTTCACCTCTGGTGAACGGTGTTGATGACATAATTTCCACGAATGTGATGCGCACACACAATTACAGCACATTACTGGGCACATCTCAACACACACACACACACACACACACACACACACAGACAGTGTTTAAGAAGCCGTGGTGTAATAATGCACTCACTTCTCTTTGTCTGATTTGTAGATGTGTGCTATGTCTGGAACTAATGGGTCGTCGGGGTTTGGATCGCAAAGCAAAGAACATATGGATAAGAGAACTGCAAAGTAAAAAAAGAAGAAGAAGCAGAACAACAGTTATCAAGCACAATCAAAGTAAGGCCTGTGCATACGTAGCATTCTTTGTTCTTTTGGGGCGTGATTATCCAAAGTAACCGCCCATGGTGAAGAAGAAGAAGCTAGAATGATGAGAACCAAACAAAACTTCATTAAACACTCCTGCTGCCATTTACAACGTAGTGCATTAATTAAAGCACCGATAACCTGCATGTTGCTGTTGGCGGTGGGCGTGGCAGCTCAGACTGCGCTACGGGGCACTGCACTACGCCCGGGCGTGTCACATACTGACAGGAGGGGGTTTAAATCCTCCACAATGCGGAAGCAGAGTGTGTGGAAGCTGTCAGTCATGCCTACAGGCTCCTCCCCCTTTGAAAACTTGGTTTATAAAAGCATCATTAAAAGTTAATGATCTGGGTGTCAGAAATGACGACACACCAGCTGGGTTAGTTCCTCCCCTCGAACACACAGACAACTTCTCGTTTTAATCGGTTTGTTTCTTAAGAAGCCAGAAGGAAGCTCCCCACATTCTCCGTTATTACGGCGGGTGACGACAGCAAATATACGGCCTGCGATTATATAAAAAAAGTAGCTCGCCATTATAACAGTAACGCGGCGCGTATCGCAACATAACACACCACTTACCTTTTGAAACGGTTAGAGCCGGAGACCACTGCGATCTCAAGATATCCAGACAAATACTGCCGTTGCTGTTTATGTTCGGATGGTAAATTTTCGTAGTAAACGCTACCTGTAAGGCAAGGACAAGGTTTCAGAAGGACGCCGCCCCCCGACGAAGCCGCGCGGTGAATTATTCGTCCCCACGCTCACCTTTGGTGGTTTAAAGGGGTAATCTGTAGGGAAGTGGATCGTAAGGAAAAAGACGCCTCCTTGGTACGGACTGTCACTCTGTAACATTAATAAAAAGAAATGCGGTCTAGTTACGAGGACAAGTGACAAAGTGATACACGGCAGTACAGCACACGGTGCAGACAATGAAATGTGTCCTCTGCATTTAACCCATCACCCTTGGTGAGCAGTGGGCGGCCATGACAGGCGTCCGGGGAGCAGTGTGTGGGGACGGTGCTTTGCTCAGTGGCACCTCGGCGGATCGGGATTCGAACCGGCAACCTTCTGATTACGGGGCCGCTTCCTTAACCGCTAGGCCCCCACTGCCCCAGTCCCCCCTGGTGGGGTTTGAACTTCTGGTTTATAGGTGAGTGTCTGAACTGCTAGGCTACTCCCACCCAGGTTGGGTAAGAAATTGTTTGAGATTTAAGTGGTTTATTTACTTTTTTTTTTTTGGTGGTGGTGGCGGTGAAACGTAACGTACTTACCGGCCCCATGATTGTTGCTTGCCAGTGAAACACTGCAAATGCAAAATAAAACACACACAGAATGAGCCAACATGGCAAACGTAGTATGGAAATAAAAGGAAAAGCGCCGCGCGACACGTACAGTCTTCCCCAACCGGGCCGGCCGAGCACTGCGCCGGCGGGTCCCTCTGCAAGTCGTGAAGTTCCTGCAGGCACATCGTAAACACACACACATCATTTACATCACGCACAGGAACTTTCGTCTGGAGTTTAAAAACCCGGCGAAGGTCGCCGCTTCTCCAAGTCAGCGCCCAGCGTCAACACTTTTATTGATTAAAGGCCCCGGGGGGGTGGGGACGTCCACGTCGGGGACGGGTTCAGCAGGTTCTCAGGCCGCAGTCCCGTACTTAACCGCAACCGTGTTGGGTAACCGGGGGTACGGCAGAATGGCCTCTGGGATTTCCCTCCCGTTTCCCGTATACACGGTGCTGCGGTTAAACCCGAGACTACAAATAGCTTAAGATTTTACCACAAAACATCAAAACCGAACTCATGGTGAAAGGAAAATATGGTTTTTATTATGACTGATAACAGCCAGAAGCAATAGGCATTGTGCTCTATTTATTACATAACAGAAAAAAAATCCCCCTTTTCCCCCTCAGTGGTTACGAAATTATAATCTCTGCACAACCGGCGCTGTCAACCGAGGTCGAGACCAGGAAGAAGCTATGATGAAAAAGACTGGGCTTCCATTAGGGGTTAAAAAACCCTGTTGAGAACGCACTCATTTTCTTACGGATCGCAATACAAAATGATTATTCCGTAAAAATCTTTTTTATTTTTAAACTTTTCGTTTAAAAAATCATATCCGAATGGGTACCTTTAATTTTCGGTCATGTAATCTTAAAGGTTAAAGTTTCAAACTCGATCTAAAAAAAAAAATATCGGCCCGAAAAGTCCGTACAGAACACACACGTTTACTTACGTATCGCAATACGAAACGATTGTTGCGAAACAAATCAACTTTTTGTTTTAAACACCATAACCGAACGGGTACCTTTCATTTTATATGATACACTTTAACATTTGACGTTGCGTCTAAACTCGCTGTTTTTAAATCGCCCGAAATCCCGCACAGTATCGCGATATTTCACGTCACCGCCGCGATACAGCCCGCGGCTGCTGGGGGACGCGTCCGTTCCAGAGAGAACCGCCGGTCATTCGGGAAACCAGGGACAAAGTGCGGAGCGGTTTCCAGAACGACAGAGAACAGAGGAAGAAGAAGAACACGGCGGACGCGGGGGGGGGATAAAAAAAAAAAAAAAAGAGAGAGAGAGAAAAGTATAAAAGTCTTTGTGTTTGAAGCGCCTCCATTCTCCGGCAACAAAACAAAATGGACGGGAGCGCAGGGGCAGCCGAACAATCACGACCGCCGACTGCTGCCTTACAGTCTTTATTAAAATCCATCCCCGACAGAAAAAAAACCCCACCGATTCCGCGTCCAACGCCCTTTTACAAGCACAACGCGCAAATGAAACAAGTCTCGACGCGTCACCGGGCCCTTCGCCATTAGAAAATAAAACACGCACGTTTATTAAAAATAATAAGGAAAAAAAACAAGACGGAAACGTTCGGATCGGATCTTACGAGTCGTTTTACAGAACGGGCCTAACAAAACAAGCCGTACACCCTGCGGTTCTACACTGACGACGTTGCGAAACGACACACGGGTTAGAAAGTTCGCGAATCGTTTTCGAAATTGTACAAATTTAAAACCGATAAAGAATACGCGAGAAACGAAAAGAAAGGCTGGGGGTGGCGGCGTGGACACCGCGGCGCGTTTTATTTTTTACTTATTCCGCGATCTCACAGGAGAAGCTAGCGGAGGGGGAATGAGATAAAGTCCTCGGATGATGAAAATAACCAGAATAAATGGGCGAAATAGAAGCGGCTACGTCACAATAAGAGGCTACATCGCGACGGGACAGGCCGGCGACCCGCGGCCGGACTCGGCGTCTCGGGGCGCCGGTAGGAATGAGGCGTCCCGGGGAGACGTGGCCGGACACACTCCGGGCTTCGGATCGCCGTTTCGGAACCGGGCCGCGACGCCGAGAGCCGCCTTTACCTTCTGTATTCTTTTCAAAGCCATCGCGCCGCGGGGTAAACAAGATGTCCGGAGCCTCGTACAGCGAATGGAGACTACTGCTGGGAGCCGGGGGGATGACGAGTCGCACCGCCTTTACCCCCGAGTGAGTTCTATCGCTGGAGAAGAGGAAGAAGAGGCGGCGGCGGCAGCAGAAGCAGCAGCGGCCGCGGGATGAAAAGTAGGCAGCTGGCTCGTCCGCCCGCAGACACAACTCTGGCTAGCTGGCAGGCTAACTTCCGGTTAGCCACTTAGCCGGCCGCGGCGCTTCAGAATAAAAGTCCGAGGAAGGTCGGAGATGAATGAAGAACGTTCTGTTAAAAGTCCCCCCAACTGCATTCAGTCGTGTTGTCTGATATATATATATATATATATATATATATATATATATATATATATATATATATTTTTTTTTTTTTTTTTTTTTTTTTTTTTACCGTTCAGCACCCCTTACCTCCCACAATATATCCACAATTGGGTAGAGTCTTCAAAACGAAATTGACAAACTGTTTTTCACATGATCCAGGGTGCAACGTGATATTCTAAGGCGCACAATAGCAAGGCTGTCACCTGCCTCCGGCTGGAATGACGCGGGGCTGAGGCAACAAATACACATACAAAACAAAGAACATACTTATTTAATGAATTGTGCAATGGTGCTTATATAAAGTTTGGGCTGAAATAATGATATAGAAAAGGCAAGTGACTTGCTCAGATGTGCGAAAAGTTTGCCCTTTTTTGTGTTTTATAAAGATTTAAAGGAGCATTACTGAATTACTGGTTGGACGTTGGTTGAAAGTTGTAATAATAAAGGCGAAAAGCGGTCGTGGGCGGGGCTTGAGCGAGCAGGCCGCGTCTGATTGGCCGAGGCTCCGCGGGCTCCGCCATGTTGGCCGTCCCGAGTGTCCCCGCGTCTGTAAACCGCACCGCTCTGCGCTCAAGTCGCCTCCGTCGCTGCCGGTTGTTGTTTTTTTCCCCTCCTGTCGTCTCCTCGCCGCCGTCGTCGGCTTTTGAAGACCCCACCGTCCCCGCAGCGGAATGGCGCCTCTCGGTCTGATCTCCGCGGGCGCTCGCCTGCTGGCCGCGCCGCTCCTCGGCGTGTTCTCGGCGGCGTCTGCGGTGAGGTACGGGGGCTCGGCGAGGCTCCTCCGGCCACATGCGGGCCTCGCATCTCCTCATTTATGTTATATGGGCTCGTCGCCCTGATGGACTTTTATTACCATGTTATACTACTGCACCGGATGCTCAGCCAGTGTTTATTGCCCGTTTTAATCGGTGCATTCGTCCTCAGCTCTTGACTGCACGATTGCAAAAGCTGTTTTCTAATAAAGTTGCATTCCGATGCAACTCCGGACCAAGTGCCAGAGTTTTGGTGTCTTCGTCCAGGACACTTCACCGCGTGCCTTCCAGCCTGAAGTTTGAGCGTCTGATATGACGTTGTCCTGGTTTAGTGCACAGCAAAATGCATCCACGTTACGTGTAACCTTTATAATGCAAAATGCATCCACGTTACGTGTAACCTTTATAATGCAAAATGCATCCACGTTACGTGTAACCTTTGTAATGCAAAATGCATCCACGTTACGTGTAACCTTTATAATGCAAAATGCATCCACGTTACGTGTAACCTTTGTAATGCAAAATGCATCCACGTTACGTGTAACCTTTATAATGCAAAATGCATCCACGTTACGTGTAACCTTTATAATGCAAAATGCATCCATGTTACGTGTAACCTTTATAATGCAAAATGCATCCATGTTACGTGTAACCTTTATAATGCAAAATGCATCCACGTTACGTGTAACCTTTTTAATGTACATATTTGTGGCCTGTCTCTGTGTGTGAAACCTCCCTCGAACCTTCTTGCCTTTCAGATGTGCGCGTGTCCTTCCAGCAGCCAGGTGGTTCGGCACCGCCCCGGCCGGCCCGCCCAAGAGACCCCTGACGGGGTACATGCGCTTCGTGAAGCAGCAGCAGCCCGTCGTGTCCGGCCAGCATCCAGGTTGGTGCTCCGCCCCTTGACTCCCCGCCGCTGGTCCCGCCCCTTTTCAACGCCCTTTGCACTCCCGCAGACGTGAAAGTCGTGGAGATCGTCAGGAAGATCGCCCAGCAGTGGAGGGCGCTCACGCCGGAACAGAAGCAAGTAAGTCGCTCGAGCTCGAGCCGCTCGGGACGCGGGCCGCTCAACGCCGCTAACGCCCTCTCCGACGTGTCCTCCGAAAAAAAAAGCCTTTTCAGCAGGCGTCGCTGCAGGAAAGGGAGCGGTACAAAGCCGCGATGGAGGAATACCACGCCCAGCTCACGCCGACCCAGTCTGCGGCCATCATGTCGGAGAAGAGGCTGAAAATGGCAAGAAGGCGGGCCCTCAGGAAGAAGCGGGTGCATTTCCTGTTTTAACGAACAAGTAATAACGTAACAAAGCGATGATGATGATGATAAGGGCTTTTATTCTGACATTTCAGGAGCTCACCAGCCTCGGCAAACCCAAGCGGCCGCGAACGGCCTTCAACATCTTCATGGCGGAGCATTTCGAGGAGGCCAAGGGAACCACCATGCAGGTAACGAAGCGACCGAGCGTCTTTTATTAAGTCGAGTGCGTCCGTTCTGACGAAAGTTCCGACTTCAGGGCAAGATGAAGTCGCTCATGGACGACTGGAAAAAGCTTTTAGCCAATCAAAAGCAAGTAAGTGGCTATTCCCGGCTCTGAATTCCGCTCGGCGGCCCCTCGCCTGAATGATGTTCCCGTTGCGCCCAGGTCTACGTACAGCTGGCCGAAGACGACAAGATCCGGTATAAAAACGAGATGAAGGCGTGGGAGGAGCACATGGTCGAGATCGGGCGGGAGGACGTCGTCCGGAGGAAGGAGCGGGCGCCCCGGAAGGTCGCCAAGCGGGGCCGGAAGAAGTCCGCCGTCAAAGCCAAGACGAAATCGGCGGCGGCGAAGAGGTCCCCCGCCAACAAGGCGGCGACCGGCGCAAAAAAGACTGCGACGCCCGGCAAGAAGGCCTGAGCGCCGGGTCCCACCGAAGTCCATCCAGAATAAAATGTCTCTGTTGTAGGAGGGATTGCGTTTCTGTTATTAGCAGCTTTACACGTAGCTTGTATATTAAAAAAAAAAAATTTAAACTGTGAAAGTTTTTTTTTTATATATATAAAAATCCTGGACTGAACTTTAATGATATAAATCCAGCGAGGCCTTTTGTAATTATTACACACGTTTGGCGTACAGTAGCTGCTCTTAAGTGCTCACTAAAGCGAAATGAATGTCTATTCATTGTGCAAATATACTGTGTATTTATATATATATATATATATAAAAACTATGGTTATATATATAGCTTATATACTTATAGAAGCATAGAAAACGTAGTATGTATTAGAAATGTATTATTTCTTACGTATCAGTGTTACCTGTATTATGTTATAAAGACTGAGCGCTTAACTCCAGCTAAAAGTCCCAATTACGGTTTCGTACGTTTGATAATGAAGTTTGGTCTGGTGTGGTTCAAACACTGTCATGTATTCCTCCTGGACGCGAGACGACCCTGTTTTGTACTTTTTTAATAAATAAAGCCACATTTTATTACAAAACCGTACGCTGCATGGACATTAAAAAAAAAAACACGTTCCAGTCGTACGTAGCCAGGCCCGGCCCAGTGGAGCAGGCCACGTGCCACGGACGCCATCCGTCCACCGTTCTTAAAACCAGCTTCTACTAAATAGTCTATGAAAAGAATAAGCTAGTGAGCTACTTTGTGCTGGTAATAAAACGGTGTTTAGGGCCCGTATATAGTAGCTGTCTGGCGAGTACGAGTGGCCCGAAGTCCCGTTTAGGTGACGCTAGGAGCTTGGCGCTTGGGCCCTGGCGGCAGCTCCACCCCCTGCAGCAGCGTCTCGAAGTCGGGCGAGCAGACCAGCTTGTGCTGCACGTTTCCCAGCATGCTCATGTCCCCGGCGCGGCCCTCGGACAGGCGGACGGACACCAGCTGCTGTGGACGGAAAGACGGCGGTTCTTTTAACCCAATCGTGGCCGCCGTTTGTGGAAATCTGGCGGGCTGAGGTCGTGGGTCGTACGGTACCTGCAGAAACGAGAAGGCCGCGCCCTCGGACACGTCCAAGTTGGTGTTCCCCAACACCAGCTGCACTTTTCCGGACTTGCGGATCTGCAGCTTCCCGATCGGGCCCTCCGAGAAGTCCGAGAGGACGTGTCCCTCCCTTCTGCCCGGATCCTGCGGAGGGACAGCGGCGTCAGTCGCGCCGTTCTTGGCGCGTACGTACAGGCCCCGCCCTCCACGCACCTGAGCTTGGCCTTTAACGTGAGGCGGCTGCCTGTCCTCCGGTCTTCTGGCGCCGGCCGGACGCCCGGGGAGCACGTCTGGTAGCTGTACGAAGAAGAGCTCCTCCTGGTCGGAGACGCTGAGCTGCCGGAAGAGGTCTCCGACCGCGGGCCGCGTCCCGGCACATCCGGGCGTCCCCTCCACGTCTGACAGGAAGCTGCCGGGCTGGTGGAGCGGAAGCTGGGTCGGTCTCTGCCTGGAGTCGTTCCTCAGACCCGGGTCGTCTAGGAACTTGGAGGCGGATCCCCGTTAATCACGGCGCTACGGACCCCCGCGTCCCCGGGCCGGTTACTCCGGCATATACTCACGTCGTCCCGCTGGAGCTTCTGCAGGATGTGGTCCTCGTCCTCGTCTGCAACGTTCTTCTCCTTCTTGATGCACTTTGTGAGCGGCGACGGGCCGCGGTCGTCCGGACGGGCGTGTCGCCAGGCCCCTGGAATTGGCGGAAAGCCCCGGCACAATGACACAACGACACAGCGGCAGGCCCGGCGCGGCGCGTCCCCGGCATTCGCCGCATTTACCCGTTTTCTTGATGGTGTCGGCGGGGCCCTGCTCGAAGATGGAGTGCGACTGGATGACCTGGGGCCGCTCTCGCCTCCTCTTGGCATCTCGCTGCCTCTCCTCCCTGTCCCGCTTCTCCTTCTTCGGCGCGGCGCGGGCCTCCTTCCTCAGCCTTCACAAGCAAATACAACACATTTTTAATGAATAGAATAATCTCGTAATAACCAACATTCACTCACTCATCTTTAATTTTTCATCTTTATTTAATAAAAAAACATTTTTTATTAACTTTACTTGTGAATTGTCACAACGAATAGAATTGTTTCATAATAACTAGAACATGTCACTCACTCATGTTTAATCTTTCATCTTTATTTTTTTGTTATTCTTTTTAATGAACTTTACTTCTGAATTGTCACAATGAATAGAATAGTTTCGTAATAACCAGAACATTCACTCAATCGTCTTTAATGTTTCATCTTTAATTTAAAAAATAATAATAATTAATTTTTTATGAACTTTACTTAAGAATTGTCACCATGAATAGAATAGTTTCGTAATAACCAGAACATTCACTCACTCATCTTTAATTATTTTTGATTTATGAACCTTACTTATGAATTGTCACCATGAATAGAACATTTAACGCGGACACTCACTCATCTTTAATTATTTTTGATTTATGAACCTTACTTATGAATTGTCACCATGAATAGAACATTTAACGCGGACACTCACTCATCTTTAATTATTTTTTATTTATGAACCTTACTTATGAATTGTCACCATGAATAGAACATTTAACGCGGACACTCACTCGTCTTTAACTTTGCGCACGGAGTGCAGGTTCGGAACGAAGGTTTTCTGTAACACAGAGAGCAGGTTGTGGTGAGCCGCCCCACGACGGACGGGTGGAGCGGGGAGTGTCGTGCGTCGCGACCTTTTTGAAGCCGCCCAGGGTGAGGTCCCTGGAGCGCAGGGAGGTCAGCCTGCCCGGCGGAGGGGGGCTCAGGTTCAGGCGCCCGGGCAGCGCGCCTCTGCCCGGCCTGGGCCCGGAGGCGCCCGACGGACCGGCCGCCGGCTCGGCTCCGGGGCGGTCGCTCATGTCGCCCGGCGCGGCGCCATACGGAGGCGGACGCGGAGGAGCGGGAGAAGACGGGCGATCCGACGGGCGATCCGACGGGCGGCCGTTTCGCGCGCTATCGCGTCCTCCTCGCCTCCATCTTGGTTCTAATATCCGGAGAATGTGCGTCAGTTTCTATGACGCGGCAAGAAATAAAGTCCGCTGTACAACGCGGAGAAATAGAATTAAATTGGATCTAAAAAAGCAAAAAAATAAAACAATAAGCATGCACAGTCCACGCCGACACATCCCGATCTTTTATTTGGCCTCGCATCCATTGGTTGCCAGATCACAGGACGTACACGGACTCTTTTTCAGACAAACAGACGGAAGTGCTTATTGTCCTTTTCAGCGAGATGACGTTTGGAGCAAACAAGCTACTTATTTATTCATCCATTAAGAACGAAACGGCCGGCGGAAAAAGGTACAATACGTTACCAGTAATTGTGCGAACAACCCGCCCCTCTTCGCTCCGAATATGGCGAACTTGGCAACTCCGCCCAGCTGACGGCGGCGCGCTGTTTTGGTCACGTGACACATCATTGACGCGCAGGCGCGCCGATCACGATCTCCCATAACGTTGCTCATCACAGATACAAGTTTCGTGCAAATATCGGGCTTTAAACAGCAAATGCACAAAAGGCACAGTGCGCCCCTCTTTTTAACATTTCCCTCGCTGAAAAATGAAAAAAAAAATCACACTTTTTCACACTATTTTCAGCGACGTGATAATGACGTCTTTCTTTCGGGAGCTGGCTACTCGATGGTCCTGAAACCCACGAACACGCGTCTGCAAGTTATTATAAACAATCGGTTTTATAATGGTTCTGTCGCCACTGTTAGTTTGTGTTCTCGAGTGTCCACGGGATGGCGCTATTTTCACAGCATGAACAAAATTAATTAATGGGCATAGGTACAGACTAATATGAGTCTAATAATATCACCTTAATTATCTTCTTATCACCTTAATTGTTCTCTCTCTCTCTCTCTCTCTCTCTATATATATATATATATATATATAGAGAGAGAGAGAGAGATAAAAGGTGAAATAAGTGAAAACATGTTTTATATTCTAGTTTCTTTGCTCTGGTTACTGCTTTGCACACTCTTGGCATTCTCTCGATGAGCTTCAAGAGGTCATCACCTGAAATGCTTCTCCAACAGTCTTGAAGGAGTTCCCAGAGGTGTTTAGCACTTGTTGGTCCAGCTCACCCCAAACCATCTGGACTGGGTTCAGGTCCGGTGACTGTGGAGGTCAGGTCTGCACTTTTTGTTAAGTACAGAACTCCACATGTGTTCATTCATAGTTTTGATGCCTTCAGTGAGAATCTACCAACATAAATGGTCATGAAAATAAAGAAAACGCGATTAATGAGAAGCTGTGTCCAAACTTTTGGCCTGTACTGTGTATATATATATATATATTTTTTTATTGCATTTATGTAGAGGGGGCATTCTCGGTCTTAAAGAGTGTGCACGCTGTCTGCAGGTTTATAACGCGCCGTGTGGCTGGAGGAGAGTCGGGGGGAGGAGGATCTTCTCCAACTTGGATGGAGCCTGGTTAAAGGGCGGCGCTTTAGTCGGGCAGAAGGACGCGGCGCACGGCTTTGTGCGGGGAGCCCCGGAATAAATAGCCTCGGCTTCACAGGGATGAGTTCGGGCGAAACCTGAACGGAAAGGCGCTGGAAGGAGCTGGAAGTTGCGCGCAACGCGGTGCCCGGCGCTGTGCTGAAGCCATGGCCGCTCGGCGCGACTCCCTCGGCGGATACGCGCACCAGTCCGACCCGGGCTCCAACAGCGAGCGGAGCACGGACTCCCCGCTGCCCGCGTCGGAGGAGGACTGCGGCGGACCCGTCCTGCCCCCTGACCCCGAGTGGACCGAGGAGAGGTTCAGGGTGGACCGCAAGAAGCTGGAAATCATGCTGTTAGGTAACAGCTCCGGACTTTTTAAAAAAAAAAAACATTTTCCGAAGGACTGTAGTTGTACGAGAGCAAAGTTAAAAACTTTATATACTTGGTGTAACAAAATTGCAAAAAAAAAAGTTATAATAGTTAACATATTAACTTTCGTGTTAATATTTAGGCTTGAATGGGGCTACTGCCTTTCTGAGCAGGAAAAAGACGGAACAAATCATCATTTTAATCGTCTACATATCTCTTTTACAAACTACGTTTTTCCGTGGTCAACTACTTTCCCAGACCGTTCGGATCGTTTTATTTCACAATTCATCGTCACGTCACCACTTTTATTATTACAGTAGAATTTTCTTTTACTGACCGCCAGTTCCGCAGGCGGCGGAAAAAAAAGTTTTTATCGTAGCAGATCGTTTTCTACCATTAAATTAGCTGAGTCCCCCCCCCCCCTTTTTTTTGTTTTTAAGCAGTACGGCGTGCGACCGACAGGGGGCGCAGTCGCGACAACTTTATTTCCCGCCGTTAAGTGCCGAGAGCTGCGGCCTCCGTGAAATCTTCCTCATCGTCCAAATAAAGCAGCGCTGACTGACTGTGAAGGGCCTTGGACCATTTTAACGAACGAATGCATTTTGACATCGTTTATCAGCCCGGGGCGGGGACATGCCGCAACGTTCCCCCCTTCTGGGGTTGTGAATGGCTGCAGAACCCATCACGTTACAGTACACCCAATTTCCCGTTGCCGGGCCGCTTTAATAGAGCCTCGTGGGACGCGTGAGGGGACGCGCGCCCCAGCGTGGAGGGGGCCCGTCGTGGTTTTCTGGCCGGTGGGACACGTTCCTCCGAACGTGTCTTCGTGCACGTGGCGGACCTCCTGCTCTCTTCCTCCTTCGGTGGCGTCAGGGCTGTCAGGCGCCTGTGTGCTTCTGCTCGATTCTCGTGACAAAAAGATGGATGGCGGGAACCCAGGGTCAAGGGTCAGTGGACAGGGTCTTACGACAGCGGTGGCCTAGCGGTTAAGGAAGCGGCCCCATAATCAGAAGGTTGCCGGTTCGAATCCCGACCCGCCAAGGTGCCACTGAGGTGCCACTGAGCAAAGCGCCGTCATGGCCGCCCACTGCTCACCAAGGGTGACGGTTAAATGCAGAGGACACATTTCACTGTGTGCACCGTGTGCTGTGCTGCTGCGTATCACAAGTGACAATCAAAAAAAAAGGGGACGCTGATCCTCCGATCCTCCGTAGGCCACCATTCGCACGAAGCTCGGTCAGGATGAAGAACGGCCGCGTTTCTCCGCTGGAAGTAATGAATGTGTAATATATCTGTGCCGTAGCGGCAGTGGAGGGCGCGCTGGTTATACGCCGCCCCTCGTGTAAACGGTTTGTATGGCGTGGGATATATATGGGCCAACTGCAGCACTGACAATGGCTCCGCGACGACGGCCATCTTGTTCCGAATCGTTCGTAAAGGCCCGGGCCACTGGGGTGGATGCGTAAAAATCTGCGCGTAGAACCTCCTGCTCACCGCCACCGAGGCGCTAAATAAAGCGCGGCCCCAGGACGCGGTAAACAGTCCTCTTTTTTTCCCAGGGTTCGAGTAGCATATTTGCATATTTGCTAGGCCACCACTGGGGGCAGTGGTGGCCTAGCGGTTAAGGAAGCGGCCCCGTAATCAGAAGGTTGCCGGTTCGAATCTCGATCCGCCAAGGTGCCACTGAGCAAAGCACCGTCCCCACACACTGCTCACTCAGGGTGATGGGTTAAATGCAGAGGACAAATTTCACTGTGTGCAACGTGTGCTGTGCTGCTGTGTATCACATGTGACAATCACTTCACTTTATTATTTATTTAAAACCATCTGGATTGGGTTCAGGTCCGGTGACTGTGGAGGTCAGGTCTCCACTTTTTGTTAAGTACAGAACTCCACATGTGTTCATTCATAGTTTTGATGCCTTCAGTGAGAATCTACCAACATAAATGGTCATGAAGATAAAGAAAACACGTTGAATGAGGTGCCTGTACTGTATTTATGTATTTTTGTATTTTTGTATTTTTGGCGTTTGTGCTGGTTTTGGGCTGCCAGCTGTGCACTTTTGTGCAGATGTGGATTGAGCCAAACGTGGCCGACTCTGTACGGGAAGAGGAGCGTGGAATCGCCTAGGCAGTCGTTTTAGGGTCACGGTTTCGGGATTGAATTATGGCATTACCGCATGACCAGGAAGTCGTCACCCTCTCTTTACGTGTGTGTGTGTGTGTGTGTGTGTGTGTGGTGTGCACTACATTTCCAGTAGATTCCCAGAAAACATCTGGTCAAGTCGGTGATCCGCCGAGGCGATTTGTCCAACATTCCTCAGATGAAGAGACGTTGTCTCCCGGCGCTCTGCCCCGTTGACCGTTTGAAAGGCCGTCCGTGCTACGGCGTTTCGCCCGCCGTTTAATCGGCATGATTCCCAGCTCGGCGTAACAGTGGCTACCAGACACATTTCCAAACGGGGAGGAAGGGGCGATTGTGGCCCGGCGGTGTTGCAACGCTCGCAGACGTCCGAACTGGCGCCAGAAAAAGTTTTTTTTTTTTTTTATTGCGTCTGGAGCCCCAAAATAATCATGTGTTGCTACAACACCGATAGCCGCGCCGCACGTTCTTACTGTTCCCCGCAGGTGGGTGAGAAACCCCGTAAAAGTTACGAGACGCGGGAGTGTGCTGTTCTAACAGCGTTACGCCGCACAAGATCCAAATTTGTAATAAACCTGGAATCTTCCATTTTTTTCCCTAATTACAACAGAGTGAATAAAAAGATTGTATTCGTAGTTGGGGGTCCTGGTGAACCAGAACTGACCACTTCATCCATGGTGACATGGAAGCACGTTGTAAGTCGCTCTGGAACAGTCATTCCTTAACAGTAGTAGCCATGAGAAGTGGCATGATTATGTCCTCATGGACATGTTTCATTCTTAAGATGTCCATGAGGACACCCTGCACCGCTACTTTGGAGGTTTTATGATTTGTACCTAAGTCACTTCTTAATGAGCGTGCATGATGTAGCTATGAGAGGGGCCACCGACTTGCTAGAATTTTCAAATTGTCCCCTTTGCACAGGAAACCCATAAATGCCACTCTGGTGTTTTCAGCCACATGAAGTGTCGACTTTCTCTAAGCGACACCAAAGGCAAAAGACCCACGGCTTCACCGTCCCAAGCGCGGATAGCTTGCACTGTGGACTCAGCTGAGGCCCAGGGGACGTGTCCTTTGGGGTCCCGCAGCCTCGTTCCGCGAGGAAGGGGCTCATCTTTGAAAGGACGGGGCAGGAAGTTGTTGCCGTGTGGAATGCGGCGGGGGGAGGGGGCTGGGCCGGTCCTCGTCCTGGACCGGGGCCTAGAGCAACGCCAGGCGGTCGCCCACCAGGATCCCGCCGCGTCTTTTGACACGTCCCCGCGCACCCAGGTGTGCCGGGAGGGAGCGGGAAGTCCCGGCCTGTGTCGGTTTGGGACGGGGGACCCCGGAGGAGAGGTGGGCGGACGGTAATTCGGCACAGCTGCCGGAGAGGACCGGAGGCGGTGTTATGGGAAGAAGCGGAACGGCCCGCCTCACCACAGCCGGCCCCCGACCTCTCGAGAGCCAAAAAGCAAAATGGTGAAAATGATCCGCTGGCTCACCAAAACATGGGCCGGGAGGAAGGACCCGCTCTTATTTCATACGGCAAGCATGTATATAGTGTTTTTTGGGTTTTTTTTGGACCAATTGCGTGTATTTCCGAGACTTCCTGACGGTGTTTCATATCCAAATGGCCGCTTTGCCAAATGTTCTGGGTAACGTGCCGTCACAACATGATGAAGGAATAATACACGCAATGTGCTGAATGCGGCTGGAAGCGATATGATGTGTGAAGTGTGTGTGAGTGTAGCGTTTGTGTAATGATTGTCGGTGCTCCGGTGCCTCCTCGGATTTAACCCGACCACGCGGGCCACTTGTCGGACTTTTAAGGGGTTTAGGGGCGGAGTAACATTGGAGTAACATCAATGCACGTTACACGGCAAAAAATGAAATTTAATTACAAATCCAAGAATTGATTATAAGCATGAAGATACGTTTCCGATATTTACGTTTATGTAATAATCCGTATTTCACGCTGCACGTAATGAATGTGGCATATTTAGGAATTAATGGCTCAACTCGTCGCCTGCTGAACATAACACAGGCGATGCGTCCAAAGACGTTGCCGTAGCAACACGGCGCGAATAAAAGCCCGGGTCCAAGCTGCATGTCAGAGAGGCACAAACACGTTCCAGTGCACATCTGGATCCGACTACGGACGACAGCGCCATCGCGTTCACCGCGCATATGTAGCTCCTTCTGGCGCGAACATTCCTGCCGCTGTGACCCACGAATGGGACATTCGGGGACACCGTGTCACGTGGCCAATAAATAAGCCCGTCGTTTCGTTTCATCTGCAGATTAGAACCTGAGTGCTTGGCGGTAATGGTCGCGATAAAAAGCATGACCCACATGACCCCGCCGGGGCGCTCTTGGTGGCGGCCTCTCTCTCTTTTCTCCACGCTCCCGGCTCTACGCCCAGCAATGGTCGTGTGTCCAATGGAAAACTTGGTTTTCGAGTGATTTTTACATTTTAATGTTCTAACAGAGCTTCATCATAGCCCCCGTTGTACAGTACATGTTTTTTTTTGGCCCTTTAGAGGTCTGAATAATGCAAATTCAACGTTTTTCCCCTTTTGCAAGTGTTACATTGTATTTTAAAGTCAAGGCTTTTGCTCGCATGGCTATGCAAATGAGAGCGATGGATTCCGTTCGCCTGTAACAGGTTTATGCAGAGTGACGTGTGTATACATTATATGCTGATGACACGCTGAGCCGCAGTTATGAAGTCGGCAAACTCTGATTATCATTATTTCTGCCCAGCGGCGTAAAGTTTGTTTGAAGGTTGCTGGGCAACAACCAGCGGGACATAACCAGCTGATATGCAAAAAAACTTTCTCAATAATACGTACACACACACACACACACACAACCAGTCAAAAGTCTGGACACCCCTACTCATTTAAGGGTTTTGCATTTTTGACATTATAGAACAAAAACTGAAGACGCTGGACTATGAAATAACACACAGGAGGTTATGTAATAAATAACACCACACTCGTGTCTTCTCTCCACCGTTTCCAACAGTCCTGAAGGTTCATGCAGAGCACTTCCTTATCATTCACTCGCGTTAATGAGCGTCTCATCAAGCGGCTGACGATGACGATGATGACGACGATAGTGAACAAAGCCGCCGTGAAGGTAAAAAGAGGAAAAAACAGATTCATCAAAATTACTTTACTTTCTCCTCATACAACAAATCATACTAAATATGCATCTTGCATTGGGTTCTCCAACATGGCTCCATCCGCCACAGAGTAGGGGCGTCCAGACTTTTGCCTGGTGGATGATATAGCACCACTTAACTATTTTTTTATCGGCACCATACACTATAGAATATGGCAGTAAATGGCTTCGTGTCTCGGGACAAACTGTCCACCCGCGAAGTCGAGACGGGGTCTTCGGCTCAGCCGGTGCCTGCAGTTTCAGCGGCTTTTCACCAACCTCCCCTGAACGACGGCTTTGTAGTTCTGCTGCCATAAGCGAAGAGCTCACATCGCTCTGGGTTCGTACAGTACGCGGAACTGTACGGAATAGGCGCTGTAAATGCTCTCTTGCTCTGTTAATCCGACCAAGTTAGTGATGTGGTGTGCAGGGCGAGAACCGACCAATTAAAGGGTTCGTCATGCAGTTGTTGTCCTGTATAATTGCTTTATTAACATATTATACACTTTGTGGTGTTTTGTTCTACACTGGGTGCAGAATTTAGGGTTTTATTCGGGAAAGCCGCATTTCAGAGTAGTTAGGATGGAATGAGAAGCTGTCATTTCCGCAACACTCCTAGTTAATTTGTCCCCTTGAGGAAACTGGAGGTTCTTGTGAAGCCGTTTTGTACACTTTGTGTGACCATTCGGTCTGGGACTTTCTCCAGTGGGCAGGGAGCCGCTCAATATCATATTTCTATGGCTTTCCATTCGCTTCGCATTCCCCATTGCCTTGTATTGTACCCGCGCCATTCGCCTCACTGTCAGACTGGGAAAAAGCTCTGGCCCGTTGACGTTTTTCGGCTTTCTTCAGACAGAATTCCGGAATTCACAGTCATGGGTAGTGCGAACCACACGAATTGCCTTCCCGCTGTTCAGACACTGACAGAGGAGCTGGCCCGGCCTGTGCACGCTCTGCAGCGACGCGAGCAGTACCTCATACCTTTCTGACTCGACAGGACGGGAACAGCAATAATAACCAGAGAGCCGCTTTATTTTGGACGAGGATCTGACAGGCGTCCAGAAGTCAGACTGGCCAGCTGAGTTAAAGCCCCGACAGTTTCTCAGAGCTTTAATACACTTGCCTAGGAACTATTTATAATGATTTCATTACATTTTTTTAGATAGCGTATCATTTCATAACGTTTTATGAGATTGATGCTGATAACATTTACATATTCAGTTGTCATTGCGTCTAATGAGGTTTGGAATAGTAGCTTTTTGAGACCACAAGGGGGCGATATAAATACTGTATGCCTTGTTTACAACTTGTTCGCAGGTTCCCAGTCAGGCAGCCTTCATTTTGTGACACTGATAATCCTTAAAGGTCCCCTATTATGAAAATGTGACTTTGTGAGATGATTTAACATGAATAAGAGTTTCTGTCTATAGTTCTGTCTATAGTCCTGCAGTAGCTAGAAATGGCGACAGGTGTAAAGAGTGCTTTGGTCTTTCAACGTTCAGAGAGCGGCAGCTCAGACGGTCGGATCTGGAATTTGTCCCCTTATGACGTCATAAGGGGAAAGGTTACCTCCCGTTTCTCATGCTTTTTTCCACCAACCGTCATGGTGGACGCGAGACTCTGAACAACCAGCGGGTTCATTTTGTTTCTTCTGTAAAAACGTCAAAACGACTTCCTGTCTGTACCAAACATTGTGGTTGGTGGATGGTGTTGATGACATAATTTCCGCAAATGTCTCCTCAACTCCTAAAGGCCGCTCTCCTCCTCGTCCCGCCTCTCTCCTCCTCATTAGCATTTAAAGCTACAGACACAGAATCCTGGGAAATCTCATTGTGGGACTGGATCAATGTGGCACCAAGAGACTTCAGATACAGAACTAGGGGACCAACCGATATAAAAGCACTATAACCGTCAATGTTATAGTTCAATACCGGTTTATCGCTGTCTAAAAATATGTTGAAACGTTTATTGGAAAAATGTATCGAACCTGAGAACAATATTAACCCCGTTACTGATTGTAAAAACGCTCTCTTTTTTCCCAGCTGCGTCCGAAGGGAGGGTGAACGGGGGTGAAGATTTCTTCCAGAAGGTAAGAATGTCACTTTCATGAAGCCGTAAGGTGCCTGGCCCATACGTGGCCCCCAACGTACAGTACAGGATGCTTGTACATTCCGAGATTCGGTTTCCATTTTCGAATGCAATGCCCACCGATTGTCAAATCACTTAGATGGCCGACCTTGACACCTTTTGTAAGAATGTGTGAAAAATAGTCCTCCTTGGTTTCAGAAACAAGCCAAAGAAAGCATCCAGCGCCTGTTTTTCCTCCTCCGTGCCGAAATGAAGGCTTTTATGGAACGTGCATGCGGACCTAATTGGCACCCGGTGGATAAATATGAGTTGGCGGACCGGGCCGGTTCTGCGCTAATGAGAGCCAGGGCCGCTGACGGCGCAGGCACCTCGGCCGCGAAACGAAACCTGCACGTTGCACGAGCCGCGCGGGGAAAAAACGCCTCGAAAATAAATAACTTCTGCCGTTTCTGTTCAGGCGATACGTCAATTTCACTCAAGAATCCCGGCCAGTAAAACAGAGCCGTGTGGGAAAATAAACCCGCCGTTTCGGATCGAGGCCGGACCTCGGGCCTTGGGGTGTTCCATGGTAGCTGAGGATTATATCAAGCCACAAAAATAAACCGAGTCTGCCGAGTCTTTACAATTTTACGACAAATTGGTGGACATTTAGCATTAAGGGGCAATGAGGGGTTCTGGCCACTTAAAAAAATATATATATATTTAATACGTAAAATATAACTACAATTTCATTTTACAAACAATTTTACGACAAATTAGAGGACGATTAGCATTAAGGGGCAATGAGGGGTTCTGGCCACTTAAAAAAAAAAAAAAGAATTATTTTATACGTAAAATATAACTCTACAATTTCATTTTACAAACAATTTTACGACAAATTAGAGGACATTTAGCATTAAGGGGCAATGAGGGGTTCTGGCCACTTAAAAAAAAAAAAAGAATTATTTTATACGTAAAATATAACTCTACAATTTCATTTTACAAACAATTTTACGACAAATTAGAGGACATTTAGCATTAAGGGGCAATGAGGGGTTCTGGCCACTTAGCCATCAATAAAAAAAAAAAAGAATTATTTATACGTAAAATATAACTCTACAATTTCAATTTACAAACAATTTTACGACAAATTAGTGGACATTTAGCATTATGGGGTTAATGAGGGGTTCTGACCACTTAGCCATCAATTTAAGTATTTTATACATAAAATATAACTCTAGAACCATGCTGATGATTCAGAATGAAGTGTTTTTTTTGTCTACATTGACTTTTCACGTAGGAATGGCAAGTTCAAGGACCGCGAGCGGCATATAAAACCAAAAGCAGTATCATCTGTCTTTAATACACACCTAGACGTGGCTCCCCCAGCTGCGCGTGGAGAACTTCCCCGGCTGAATCAGCGCTTTCGGAGAGAAAGGTCCGATTCACAGAGCTCAGCGGCAGATCACCAGAGTCACGTCTGTTTTCTATCACAACAAACGGCTGGTTCCTGTCCACCGTGCTCGCCGGCCGCTTCAAGGCCTCGCCAGTCTCCATGCTGCGCGCCTCCACAATGGCAAGATTCATTCCCGCTCGCCGCGGTGTTTGTGTTCAAACTGTGCGCCGAAGTTCGGGGGCCGAATCGGAGACAAAAGCTCTCGGCTTTTTCGCCGCTGAGCCGCACCGGGAATTTGTGAAATGGCCGAAGTTGATGTTCTCCAGGAATCTTCTGGGCCTGCAGACATATTTCCGAAAGCTTAAATTCTACCGGTAGACTGTGGGTTTAATCAAAATGATATAAATTGCTCAGATGATGCATGAAAGCTTTTAGTCATGCCGTAAATCCAACCGTTACAAAAACACGTTTTTTTTGTGCGCATGTCTGGAGATTTTCTTTATGGTGCCCATGTATTTCACGGTATGACAGCTCATACTGATGTCGTTTCTGAGAATGATGAGTAGTACTCTTAGATAATATTTATGGGGTGAGAGTGATAACACGGTTGAAATTGTCCATACAAAAAAAAAAAAAAAAAATGAAATGTTTTCCATTAAAATGATATGTGACTCTTTGATTATGCTGAAAATGTGAAATCTTATTTAAATAGCCATATTGATCAATGTTTCAATGATCTAATATCATGATACCATATCATAGTAATGATATCATTAGTTGCATGACATTGGCCCAACATACAGTACAGGCCGAAAATTTGCACCTTCTCATTCGATGTGTCTTCTTTATTTTCATGACCATTTACGTTGGTAGATTCTCACTGAAGGCATCAAAACTATGAATGAACACATGTGGAGTTCTGTACTTAACAAAAAAAGGTGAAATAAGTGAAAACATGTTTTATATTCTAGTTTCTTTGCTCTGGTTACTGCTTTGCACACTCTTGGCATTCTCTCGATGAGCTTCAAGAGGTCTTCACCTGAAATGCTTCTCCAACAGTCTTGAAGGAGTTCCCAGAGGTGTTTAGCACTTGTTGGTCCAGCTCACCTCAAACCGCCTCGATTGCGCTGGCCCAACAGGGCGTGGCCAGGCACCCAGCAGGCACGGGCAGGGCAATGCCAGGCCCTGTTCCAGTAGAACTTCGCATCCTGTCTTGGAAAAGACATCAGAGCTTGTGTTCCTGATAACAGATCGTATGGAAGAACCTACAACATCCCTGTTCTTCCCCAAAGAGAGACTCACTCCACTCAACACTATTTCCTGACCTGCCGAGTGGTTTCCTGATCAATCGCTAGGGTTTTTCCCGAAGCTCGAGACCTGGGTGTGGAACGCTCGTAATTTCTGAAAGCGCCTTGTTCCGAGCACAACGCCACGTTTCCTGAACGGCCCGACCTCACACGCTCAGTCTCTTCCCAGTACCAGTCCATACAGAACAGAGCGAAGAGCAAAGAAATCAACAACATTTGCCTGGGATAAAAATAGCGGCGTAATAGGTGGTATGCGATCGTGAAACCATCGCTGGACCGAGGCATCATGAGATCATTTCCCCCTGGGAGATGTGATCCACCCCGCAAGGAGCGGCCGAGCGATGTCTTTCCTTTGCTTTTCAGACGCCGCGTGGGCGATTTCCCGGCCTGAGGCCATGTGTCTTTAATCCGGGGAGGCAGTAGAAAGCGTTTAGTCATCTCCTCCGCACCCCGTCAAGTAGCAGACCACTTAAGCAAAAGGCCTTTGTCACGACGGCCGAAAAACACATTTCAGCGCTTGCAGTCATCCGGATTTTTTTTTCTTCATTAGCGAAGACAGGAGCCAGACGTAGAGACATAGAGTCTGCTTTAAGGCATCCGTGGGGCAGCGGTGGCCTAGCGGGTAAGGAAGCGGCCCCGTAATCAGGATCCCAAACCGCCAAGGTGCCACTGAGGTCCCCTTGATGAAGGTCCCGTCCCCACACACTGCTCCCCGGGCACCTGTCATGGCGCCCACTGCTCACCAAGGGTGACGGTTAAATACAGAGGACACGGTTCACCGTGTTTCACTTTCACTTTTTTTTTCACTTTTAATTGGCCTCATAATCACTAAATCTCTATTAATCACTATTAAATAATTTTTCTTTCTCATTCAGGAAGGATTATTTTAGTCAGTTATGGAGTGAATGAGTTAGTATTAAGTGTCACGTTAGGAAACACTTCTTACTGTGAATGCTGTCAAGTAATCAAAAGTTATTATTTTAATCCATATTAGAACAATAAATGTCACTCCATTGCACAACAAGGGCACACAAATTGTTGAATTTATTTATTCTAAAAAAAATAAGGAAGCAGTCCAAATGTCCCATGTCTAGTAGAACACGGTGGTCGAAGACCACTACGACTCAGACTTAACAAAGTGAATGAATTGGAAAGAATAATTAGAATGAATTAATGTCCCAAGCATATATTCATAAAATAATGTGCTTTTGAATTGCAAACAACTGCTTCTCAGAACCCTATCAGAAGCTTATATCATAGTATTAGAAATATTTATGACTATTAAACAAAATTGAATGCCATATTATCGAGATGGGAATCTCTAGACAACTCACAAGATTCAGAGGGCTGTGATGCGATTTTAAAATGATTATTATACAATTATATATATATTTTTAAAAATTGTACTGAGACGACAGATTATGAAAAATCTTTAAATTCAAAAAATATTTTAAAGAGGTATAAAACTCTCTACACAAAGCACTGTATTAAAACACTGTTATCTGGCAGAAAGAGGCGTGGCACTATAGAGGTTAAAATTATTTTTTAACACCAGTAAATTACTATTGCAGTTACATGTAAATATTGTATGTAAAAAAAGGTACCAAAGTTACAGAAAAACCCACAATAAAAGAAAGGAGAAAAAGATAGAGAAAGATAGAGAACAGCCAGGAGCCAAGCTGCAGAGAGGTCGTCTGGTCCAGGAGAAAAACAGTACCCACAGACCACAAGAGAAAATTCTTTTATATATTTGACTCCCAGGAAGTTGCCACAGACCAATCAGAATTTGTTGTTTCTGCCCTGTCACCCCCAGGAGTCTCCTGTTTTGGGGGGTGTCGCAGCCCGACAAAGACAAAGCGGGGGACCCCAAACAAATGGCTGGCCTTTCACTCCTCTTGCCTCGGGGGAAGGCCGTTTGACAAAGATATGGATGATTTAATGTTGAGGGTAGAGCTGTAACTTTTGAGACCCGACCTGGCCTGAGCCCGACAGAATTCGACCCGACCCGACCAGTACAGGAAAGGAAAGGTGCGGCGAAATGCGGGCTAGCCTCTACATGACCTCCTCAGCACCCATTTTCACGTCTCGCAATAAATAAAAAGGCATCACCTGACGACGGTGGGGTAACATTTTATCAGTAAGTCTAATTTACCAACCACTGAAACAAATCGACAAGCGGCGAATAATACGGAAAGGAGCGGTACTATAGGCCAGAAGTTTACCGGACTGGTGAGCCTGAGCCCGACCCAAGATTTACAGCTCTTGTTCAGGGTGCTGGTAGTATATCCATCTCGTGACTTTGTTACGTGCATCCCTGAGACGCTGTAGTTTTTCGTTGCTCATTGGTAATAATCATAAACGAAATCGATTTTAAACCTTCAGAGTCTTCCAGAATCTTCCATTTCCGCATGCCGTAGCCAACAAGGGATCCAGTTATGTGTCCATGAGAAAATGATGAATGATTATGATGCTATTAGGCTAAAAACGAACAGCGACGTGCAGCCGCTACGTTGTTCGGAGGTAATTCGCGGTGATTTGTTGGCAGAGCCGCTTCATTTGTTGCCCCGACAGGCTCCGGACTCGTTCGTTGTGCAGCTTGTGTTTTTCGTTCATGCGCCGTGTGCATTCGGTGTTGGCCAAAACACATTCTTAACACGGCCGAGCAATTGGGCCCAGCAGGTTTCAAACGGCGCAGCTGTGTCAACACCGTCCAGACCCCGACTCGCGTTCTAACGCGGGGCGGCTTTCGTAACAACACCGGGGTCTGTTTGCGAGGCGCCGAGGGCCGGACTAGCGGCAGGTCCCGGGCCTGACGTTGCAGCTGTGGCTCCGCCACGGTCACACGGCGGAGCGTTACATAACAGCGGGTCATCTGACCATGATGATGGGGTCATTGAATGGGACTCGTCAATCTTGTTTCGAGACGCAATGTTGTTGTGAAAGCGGTTCTCTGATGTTTCGTACGTTTTCTTCGTCAAATTCGTACTTCTTTTCAGCAAATTGGCGTATATGCTCCTTCTGTAAATTAGCGGCTAGACGTCGGACGCTCCATAAAACAAAATGGCTCCAGAGCACCTCCGAGCGCGTGTGTGGTCCGCTTTTCCAACGCCGTTCGCGCCACACCGGCGTGGCCAACAACAGCACGGGACCGGGGGTAAAGCAACATTGACACAGAGCGGCGTGAGAGCGCGGCCGTTACCACGAGCGCCAACGGGATCCTCGACTGACCCGGGCGATAATGAGCTCGCTCACCACGCCCGGCTTGTCCGTCTCCGGCCGTGTCCATCGTTCTCAGCAGGACTGGTGAGCTGATGGAGCTCAGTGCTGAGTTTGGCAGGGAATGGAACCCGGCTTAATTGAGGCGAGGAGAGAAGCATTTTAGGTTACATTTAACCCCTGAAACCCCAGGGATCAGCACCGCAGACAGCTCTAGACATTCACTACGATGATGTAATCATCTCAAATGAACAATTTCACGGCATATTCCAAATTCTATATGTAAAGGGAGTAATACATGAGAGGGAAGATCACGATGCACTGCTCCAGTGTGCTGCTGATGCCGCTATGAGGTTAGCTTCAGCAGATTATCACACCAGAACCAGTTTCATATTTATTTCATTGCAGCTGATGCACCAGATGTTTTTATCGCTTCTTTAAGATAAACGATAGGAAATGTTGTTCCATTAATGTGTGAAGCTTTCAAAGTGACAAACTCAGTGATCATGGAACGCCATTTATGCAGATATTCCATGCAGTAACACACAGTCGTGTATATATAGTACAGGCCAAAAGTCCACATGTGTTCATTCATAGTTTTGATGCCTTCAGTGAGAATCTACCAACGTAAATGGTCACGAAAATAAAGAAAACACCTCGAATGAGAAGGTGTCCACACTTTTGGCCTGTACTGTACGTCATGTAAAATATCAGTAAGCGATTACAGGGCATGTTGAGCCGCTGGAGATGGTGCACAAGGGTTGGTTTGGACCGTTTGGTGCCGGTGTTCTGTGTCCGAGACACCGGTGCTGATTAATTTTTGCCGGGGTTTCCTGGACGCACGTTGTATCGCGTCCAGAGATGACGGGGAGAAAGTCTGTAGGTCCATCAATTATGGAGGGGAACTTTCAGTTGGGGTTGTTTTAATTGGATTTGGTTGATGGGTGCTGTTCAGCATATCGTATGAATTTAAGAGTTTCCAAGGACAAACACGAAACAGCCAGGCTTTAATTTCATCCGCTTTAGTGTTTTAACCATTTTGTGAAAGGAAACGGTTTAATGTGCAACACATTAGGGCCATGTCTCCGGCCTTTTTTTTTTTTTTTATATGTTATTGTAGTTACGTACTTTTTCATTTGCGAGGTCGTGTTTGGAGGACCTTCTAATGAAAGGAATGAAATTGGGACAAGTGAGATAACGTGTTTTCCCCTCGTTCAGCTCAGATGATGTGGATACAGTTGCCCAGCTTGTAATTTTGTCCATTCAGCCCCGCGTCTAAATAAATGGAAGAAATCTTCGGAGGAATGCGCACTTTCTTTTTCTTGGCGAATGGGACGCTTTATGGATAACCAGAGGTTTTGGCATTAATCGCGGGTTAAGCATTATTTTTCTGCTTTCTTTTTCTTCCCTTCTTGTGTCTGTGTGTGTCTGTGTGTGTGTGTGTGTGTTCAATAGGAGACGCAGGAATGCTTGTTACAAAGCCAGGAACGTCCCACAACGACCAATCAACATGAAATACTGTTTCCATGTGACAGATTCATGTTTGTCATTCCATGTTTTTCCGCGTTTCTTTCTTCCCCGCAGGTCATGGAGGAGACCAAAACTCAAATCGCCTGGCCCTCCAAACTCAAGATCGGCGCTAAGTCCAAGAAGGGTAAGTGCATTTCTCCGCTCCATCCCGCGCTCTCTCTCTCTCTCTCTCTCTCTCTCCCTCTCTCGTCCTCCGATGGCCCGTTCCCTCCCTTCACGCTCCTCTCCCGGCCAGAACCAGATGCGCGGGCCACTCTGCCGGCGGAGCTGATAGCATCGCGTAAACAGTGAAAAAAAAAACCAGCGTGCAACGCACACTAAACTTTTCAACCCAGGCCAGAGACGGAGAGAGAGAGAGAGAGAGAGAGAGAGAGAGCCTCGGTAAGGCCACAAACCGTGCAAATGCTTGTATAGATACAGTACTGTGCAAACGTTTTAATCAGTAGTGCAACTTCATCTGTTGTAAAAGTGTAAAAGTAATAATTATGAAATGAAATGAGTAATGTGTGTGTGTGTGTGTGTGTGCGTATATATATAATTAGTTAATTTCGTATGAAGATTTGAAATGCGCTGCATTTACTTCAGTACCAGAACCACCGCAGTTGAATCATCCCCGTACTACGCACCGCTATTTGGCTCCAGGTGGTTCCCGGGGGGGTCAAAGGTCGTTCATATTCTCGCACTGATTGTTTGTGTTGGCGGGCGCCCCGAGCCTTGCCTCGTCCGACAGGAATGTTGCATAACGGCGTGCAGTTATCCGGTGACTATACGCGCCAAACATCTCGGCCCGTTACGGATGGGAAACACGTGTGGGTCTCACGCCGACACATGGGGGGGGCCGAGCCACTTCCTGTTTGTTTGCCTGGCGTTTGAGTTCAACCTCAGCTCAACATATCGGTGGAATCTTTAAAAATAACGACCTGATTGGCTGTCATTGGAAAACGTGTGTTTTTCACGGATTCGAATACTTATAATACTATAATGATGTTCCTTATAGCGATTATATAGATCTGTTTTATCTACATTTGTACGACTGTAACAGGCTTGGTGACCTCGCATGACTTTTAATGGATATTACAAGATGTCAGCTTGATAAAGTGTTCTGTTTAACCTCCCTTACACGTTTCATTGAGGTTAAAGGACCTGGAAATGGACCTGTCGTAGGAGCCGGGGACTAAGAACCCTGACGAAGCTGCGTTGCTTGGTGGCATCTGTCCCCGGGGACTTTCAGCTCTCGTCCTGACACAGAACAGACTCGGAGGCTTGGAAGTGTCTCGGCTAATCCAGCCCACGTGAGCCTCGGGAGTCTCCTCACAGCTATCTGCTGTACCGGCAGAGCCGGCGGCGGCGACGGACCAATCGCCGTTATCGCGGTTGGAGTTTTTCGTTAGAAAAGGGACCGGGCGGAGGACGGCGTTGCACTTTCGGCAGTCTGTTTCACTCTGTCAACGCCGAGCGGTCGTTTCCATCTCTGCCAGGAGCTGCCAGGGCCAAGGGCTGCTTGTCAGTGTGTGTCTGTGTGTGTGTGTGTGTGTGTGTGTGTGTGTGTGTGTGTGTGTGTGTGTGTCTGTAAAAGAAAGACTAACATTAATCAAATCTTTAAAAAAAAAAATTTTCACTACAATTTCAAACAGAACATGACTGTAGAAGACAGATGATAAGAGTTTCTGCAAATTCTGGGCTCATGTACCACTGGCGTGACAATGTGTATTAAAAATTAGAGCGCTGATCATCGTGCATTAAAATGAATATGTAGGCTGCAACGTGATGGCTGTAACTCACAGTGTCAAAGTTCAAAGCTTTATTGTCAGTGAAATTTTCACAGTGCAACGCCACACAAAATATATATTCTACGCGAAATACTCCAAAAAGAGAAAAGTAACGTGTGCATTCTCATAGCAGCCGTATTCAAATTAGTGATGCTGTAACTATTATGAGATTAAAATAATATGACGCTTTTGGGACTATCGTATAATCCGTTCCACACCACTGCCTGATCTACGTGTGTATATTTCACCTGAAATGACATTAAATCTGTACATGGTGATAGATGTATAGTAACCAGAGCAGAATCTACACTGTAGATCTATAAACCTCCTTCTGGACAGGACAGGATCCACACGGTAGGCAGCTGGCTGACATTTGGGGTGCCCTCCCTTGCCACCCACCTCTTCCGAGTCCAGAGCCGGGCTGCCGGTAAATCCGGGGGGCTGAAGGTGGAGATTTACGAGTGCTGACTACAGCGGCCGGCCAGCAGCAGCTGTAAAAACAGCCCGGGACAAAAACCACCGTGCCAGTCTTATCGCGCTTCTCTTTTTTTAAATCTATATTCCTCTTGTTCTCCACACTGCGTGGCAGCGGCTGTACTGCCGGCGCCGTGGCAACACGCTAGGCAGCCGAGGCCATGTTTCCTAAGCCAGGAGCGGGAAGGTTCTCCTACATTTTATAAGGATCTTTGCTCTCATGTCAACGTCCCTATTTTGGCTCTTGCTCTCGGCCCTCCATGAGGATGAACTGTAGTAAAATTCATGGGGGGACAATGTGGTCCTGACACTGGTTGGAGGAGGAAGAATTATAGCATCGCCATGACAACAGAAGTTCAGTTCCAAAGAATTTGCTTAATACTCACATTGACGGAACATAGCGCCACTAGAACGATGAATGATGCCAGATATAATAGCATGCCATCAATATTTATTACATTTCAGCACTGATCTCCACTGTCCAGGAGGGAGTGACGTTGGTCACTGAAAATGATGCAGCCTACAGCCAGTCACAAAATTATTCAAACTGTCAAAACCACCCCGTGTCAAAAAAAAAAAACGTTTCTAACAAAAGGGAAATTGGCCATACTGAAAAAAATGAAATAGTTTAAAATGCAAAATGTTCAATGCATTGAAACATTCATCACTGAAGATGAAATTCTTTACAGTTCTGATACAGTACAGGCCAAAAGTTTGGACATCTTCTCATTCAACGTGTTTTCTTTATCTTCGTGACCATTTACGTTGGTAGATTCTCACTGAAGGCATCAAAACTATGAATGAACACATGTGGAGTTATGTACTTAACAAAAAGTGGAGACCTGACCTCCACAGTCACCGGACCTGAACCCAGTCCAGATGGTTTGGGGTGAGCTGGACCAACAAGTGCTAAACACCTCTGGGAACTCCTTCAAGACTGTTGGAGAAGCATTTCAGGTGATGACCTCTTGAAGCTCATCGAGAGAATGCCAAGAGTGTGTAAAGCAGTAACCAGAGCAAAGAAACTAGAATATAAAACATGTTTTCGCTTATTTCACCTTTTTTTGTTAAGTACAGAACTCCACATGTGTTCATTCATAGTTTTGATGCCTTCAGTGAGAATCTACCAATGTACATGGTCATGAAGATAAAGAAAAAACTTTAGGTGTCCAAACTTTAGAAGGTGTCCAAACTTTTGGCCTGTTAGTGTATGTAATGGGTTCCAGTGCCCAGATGGTAGAGAGGAAAGCCCATTCCTGGCAAGTCCCAGTGCCGCGGCATTTACAAGAACACAACTGCTATAAACATCAAGGGCCTCGGAGGAGGAGGACCAGCGTTTGTTTGGAAGACCGCAGGAAGCTCCACAAAGCAGGCAGAATATTCATCAAACTCTCGTCCCTGGTGTCCCTCACACCAGCAGACGCCATCGTAGCAGTTAGTGCCGGCGCGGCACCCACCTTCCCATCGAAGAACGTGGTAGGAAAAGAGGGCGTGGCTTTCCTGGCCTCAGTCGACGCGGAAGCAGCCGTTTTGCTCCCTGTTGTAACCTCCTTATTCCCGCGTGTTTGGCGCAATAAAAGAACACCATTTTGCGCCGTAAAACAGCTTCGCTAGCGTTCGTGGCCTCGGAATGTTGTTCCGAGCTCGCACACATCTGTTTGGCACGTTTGCCGTTGTTGTTGATGATGATGATGTTCATCAGTCACATGGCAAGATGAACTAAAAGCAATCGCACAAAATACTTCCACCTCGGACATCATTTAGACCCGGCACGTCGCGAAATTGGTTTGGCCAGTTCTGCAACTGTTCTACACGTTCTACACGTTTCCTGTTGTTCCGATTTTCTTATTGTGCAGTTTCACGCTTGCCAAAAAACGGGGACCAGGGAACGACAAGCTGGAATTTTGTGTCTCTGCACCTTCTTTGACAACGCCCATGTGTGCTGGGACGCCGCTGGAGACCCGCTGGCTGTGGATGAAGGTCCTGGACGACCTCTCTTCCCCGTCCGGCGACAAAAACACCTCCCTTTCACATGACATAACCCACTGTGGGCCTTTCAAAGCCTTTCCAGGGGCCATAAAATACTTCCCAAGCACACACACACACACACACACTGGCCATTACCCAGCAATACACACAGGAACACGAGCCTGAAGCACCGATTGGTCGGACAGTTAAACAAGCCCACCGGTCATCACCCTGTCTCGGATTTCACGGCTCGGCGAGGGCGCCGCTCCAGCAGATGTTTGACTCCGCCCGTCGGCGTCTTCGAACCCTTGACAAACACAGCTGGGACCGGAGCGGCGTGTTCTAGGTGCTCCAGCGCCGGCCAGATGTGACTATTTTTAACCCGCGTCACTCGACGGTCCCGGAGGGGCGGACGTGGAGGGGCTCTTCTCTGGCAACCGCTTGTTTTCCAGATGTTGCGTTCGTCTTATCACGAGCTCACCGTTACCCAACAGAGCCCAACTCAAAAATGACTGGTGCTAATCCAATCCACGAATTACGAAGCCAATTCTTCACAATGGGTTCCAACATCCATAATGTTCCATGTTGCTGTCAAAGGCCATGAACTTTGACCGCATTTCACCCTCTTGGTCTCTCTCAACAAGCGTAAAATTGAGGATGGGTTCCTAACAGGCCTGAAGGACTTCAGAAGATGACTTTCAACATTTGGATTCATTAAAGAAATTCATCTTTATGCATTTTTTTAATGCAAAATATCCTTCATCTTAGACTGCATGGCCTCCATGGAGTGGGTGTGTCCAAAAGTTTTTAACTTCTAGAGAATGTGGTTCGTTGTTTAGGCCAATGTTTTACATCTTTTACATCAAATGGCATTCCTACCGCTATTCTGCTCATTATAACCTGGCAAAATATTTCACAGTATCATTTCCCACCCATACAGTCCCACCCATATCCAAGAGTGGCTCGGGGGTTCGAATGTAATTTTCTCATTTACTGTCTTCCTCCCAGAGAGCCTACAAAACCAGAAACTTTAGCACGGAAGTATCAGATAATCGTCTGTAAATTCCCACTTTCTCCACGCCGCACCGGATCGGGCCATTATATGGGAATGCCCTTCATGCTCATAATAGTATTTTTTTATGGAGTTCCTCCGCATACCACAGTATAAACAGCGCCGACCTCTCGTCTGCAGCCGAACCCGACCACAGAAAATGGTCGCGTTACAGTCGGACAGGGAAATGTGGCAGCCGCAGGGCTGGCCAGCGCATGGAATTCCAGTTCTCCGCGCCGGGCCCACGTTCGGTCGGTCCTAATCGATGTTCTGCGGAGACATTCCTCCTCGCGCTGACCGGCCATTTAGCGTGGCTTCTCCCTCTATCCTTCTTGGCTCCAGAAGCCGTCATCATTGAACCGACGTGCGGTAGCTTAACCAGGAAAAACGGAACACACCTTCTTCGCGTTCATTAATACCAGGCGAAACTAAAATGGAGACGTTCGGTGAACGGGTTTTTCGACTTGTCTGGTGGATTAAATATTCACACTAGTAAAAAAAACGCTGAAAAAAAAAAAGTCTAGACACGTCCCTGCATAAGCAACAGAAAAACAAAGTCAAGAGGACAGCGTGAGCGTGCATGAAATTCGCAATTTTTCTGCACTTAAAAAAAAACTTGCATAATGATCTACATTTTTAAAAATAAAAATAGCTTCCAATACTGACAGCAGCTTGAAGAATTCCAATAAAGCGGTCGGTGGAGGACGACCTTCATGTGTCATTAACCGTGCTGCCAGTCACCGTATACATGTGTGCATGGTGCATTTCATCCTTTCACCATCAACTGCAGTTTTTACTAATTATTGTGTTACGTTGATGGTGGGGTGCTAGTAGCCTAGCGGGTAACACACTCGCCTGTGAACCAGAAGACCCAGGTTAAAACCCCACTTACTACCATCATGTCCCTGAGCAGGACGCTTAACCCTGAGTGTCTCCAGGGGGGGACTGTCCCTGTCACTACTGGTTGTAAGGGTGGTGGGGTACTGAAAGTAGGGTGGTAGTAACCAAGTGGGGTAACACACTTGCCTGTGAACCAGAAGACCCAGGTTCAAACCCCACTTACTACCATCGTGTCCCTTAGCAGGACACTTAACCCTGAGTGTCTCCAGGGGGGGACTGTCCCTGTAACTACTGACTGTAAGTCGCTCTGGGCGACTGGTAAATGCTGTAAATGTAAAATGTAAATGATGGGGATGCTTTGCAGAACGTGGTGTTTAATGGTGCTCCTCTCCTTTTCAGATCCACATATCAAAGTGAGCGGCAAGAGGGAGAACGTGAAAGAAGCCAAGGAGAAAATTATGTCCGTCCTCGACACCAAAGTAAGCAGAAGTCCCAGTTTCGCATTGACCAGATGTTCCCGAAATGACCTTTGGGCAAAATGGCCGCAGAACCTGTTTACTTTGGCAGTGGTTCCAGCTCATGATGTTAAATCCACCACACCTACCTCGTGTTTCAGTTTTATTTTTTGTCCGTTACGTCTTTGTTTGTTTGTTGGTTTCTGTGTTTTGGGGGCTCTAGACCGGGGGTCACCACATTGTTGTGTTCACCTTCATTTAGCACTTCTGTGCTCGTGATCGGCCAGTTCTTGACTTGAATGAGACGTGGTGGAACACGGAAAGATCTGAGCTGTGCAGGACTGGTGCCCTCCAGCGCTCAGTAGCTCATGTGAGTTCATCCAGGAAAGTGTTCACCGCTCCACGTAAAGGCCTAAAAAGCGAGTCGTTGACTCAATTTACGGCAAGACGTTTGTTCCAGTCGTATCTGAGCTCTCTGAAGAAGAAAAATAAAATGCAGCGGTGGTTACGGATCCCTTTACGTCCACGTTGGAAGGCACAACTCCAACCGCAACAGTAACCGAGGCCGACGTCTCCATTTATCTCCAGAGTGTGAGCGAGTGTAGCCAACATACACTGTCAGGCGCTGGGAGACATCATGCGGCAAAACCAAAAGCATCCCCGGGGCGGGGAGCTGCACGGCTGTGTGAACTTTCCAAGCATTTCATTTAGAATTTTGTACCTCGCATTTTGACAGATTCGTACGTGCAGAACAACACAATATTACTTTTTTGGGTTCGTGCCTGGAAGGCCTGTCAATTTTTTTCCCATTCCAGAATGTAGTCCTTTGTAATATAAAGTAGTATTTTCTCGAAATTCACATGGAAAGATGGGAAATATAATCTTACAAATGCCAAGGTCAGCGTTATGTGATGTGCTTTACATTTACATTTTTTTACGCCATTTGGCAGACACGGCTTATAACCTGCTTTCGTGTTACCATCAGTGAAGAAAATCCATTCATTTTTTGCACTGTATTGTGTTTTTTTTTACCTTACATAAGTCAGACTGTAGGAAATTGACAAGTTACGTCTAAGTATCGAACATCTACAGAAGACGGCGAGGCAAGACATGGAAACATGGCACCAGTACTATTAGATGCAGAATTATTGCATGAGCCTGGTCACAATGATTAATGAGGTAGCATAATATTTGGTTACTTTTTATTATGAATTTTGATAGCAACATCAAAAAACATAATTCGTGGCTCACCCATCAAGAGATATGGACATATACTGTTTTGATTCTAAAGGGTCATTTTTGGAAGGAGGGCACCTTCTTTATTAAGCCGTTTTTTTTATTTCCGCTGTGACCTCGCAGAGCAACCGTGTGACCCTGAAGATGGACGTGTCACATACCGAGCACTCGCACGTCATCGGCAAGGGCGGCAACAACATAAAGAAGGTGATGGAGGAGACAGGCTGCCACATCCACTTCCCCGACTCCAACCGCAACAACCAGGCCGAGAAGAGCAACCAGGTAGTCCGAGGTTTCATCTTGGTCATATATTGGCATGTATCACACACACAGTACAGGCAAAAAAAGTGTGAACACCCTCTCATTCAACGTGTTTTCTTTATTTTTTCATGACCATTTACGTTGGTAGATTCTCACTGAAGGCATCAAAACTATGAATGAACACATGTGGAGTTCTGTACTTAGAAAACGCACTGAATGAGAAGGTGTGTCCTAATCTGATTGGCCACCCCGCCTGGCCACATTCAGAGCTGATAATCGGCTTGTTAAATTCGAACAGCGTTTCAGGTGCGTAAAACAGCTGTTTGCATACGTTGACTTTAAGGTGATAAGTAAGTTAGCGGTTTCCCCCCAAAATTGTCTGGCCGGGTTTTTCGACTTGTCTGGTGGATTAAATATTCACACTAGTAAAAAAAACGCTGAAAAAAAAAAAGTCTAGACACGTCCCTGCATAAGCAACAGAAAAACAAAGTCAAGAGGACAGCGTGAGCGTGCATGAAATTCGCAATTTTTCTGCACTTAAAAAAAAACTTGCATAATGATCTACATTTTTAAAAATAAAAATAAATGTTTTGAATGGTGAACGCATCAGTATGAATAAAATTACAGTCAGTAATTCCAGTGATTTCTCCTCCCGGAGCTTGCTGAGCAGGTGGGGATAGATGGTGCAGGAACAGGTTTTAATAATTCTGCATGTCATGCAGAAACGTCTTTCTCCGGTGCCATTTCGGAAGGTCTGCGCTGTAGCAGGTATTTTAAAAGAGGGCAGAGGGGCGTGGCAGTCGGATGTTTCCGGACTCGCTGGAGTAGGGAATGTTGGAAAGTGAGTGACGACACGAGCCCTGGACAGACACCCCCTTTGTGCCACAGAGTTGGCACCTGATGACAGGCCAGGCAGACTGAAGCCACGTACGAAAGGCGCAGTTATGCCCTGAGATGCCGCATGGCCTTGCCACAGGAAATGATCATGTGTCTTAAATGGTTCATTGGCATTCAGAGGACGTCACTGACGTTGCAAGGATATGTGCAACATGCGCAGATCAACGCACTTCTGTGGTTTTCTGAGTTTTGGAGATTTTCGAATGACGAATAATGCCTATTAAAATAAAGCATGCAACTGACGTTTGTTCAAATCCTGCAGAATTTAATGGGCTTTTTTGTGGGAATATTGTGGGGGATTTCACAAAAAAAAAACAAAATTATCAACCCTTTTTACTGACATTTAAAATTCATTGTGTGATGTGCGATTCCGGCCCGATCTGTCTGCTCATGTGCCTTTTAAGTGAGAGAATATGTATAAATGTATGCATTTATGTGACCTATTTAATGCATTATACACAGTCACATAATAACTGAACATCCCTTTTTCAAAAATGTAATTCAATTAGGGGGTTCAAAAAGGGGAGGAGCCTGTAGTCATGACTGACAGCTCTCACGCACCCTGCCTTCCTGTCAATACGTGACACGCCCAGGTGCATTGCAGCGTCCGTCACCTCCCTTTCTCCTTCGTTTCCCTGCGTTCTCTACACTCTACACATATATATATATATATATATGCCTGGATGTGAGGCGCCATATAGGCCGTATAGCAAGAACAGTGGCGTGCGAGGAAATGAGTGAGGTTTCCTTGATATGTGGCCCAGGGGGCGCCTCATACCTGGAAAATGTGGTCTTTCGAATCCTTCGTTTTTGACTATTTACCGGTATAAATGACTTCATGTCGGAACATTCTTTCGGATAAAAGTGTCTGGCGGTTGAAAAATGTCAAACTTTTCTCCCCAGGTCTCCATCGCGGGCCAACCGGGAGGCGTGGAGGCCGCCCGTGCCAGGATCAGGGTAAGCGGCTCCAGGCTTATCGCCGTTGCTCAACGCTGGGGGTGGTATCGCGGCCATATGCACGGGCCTGTGGCCGGGCGGGGAGGAATATCGCGGGCGGAGGAGTGCAGGTGGGACGGTGCATCTTATCTCTTAAGGGGCCTCGATCCCAAGCTGGGAATGCGGCTGTTTTGCCTTTTCCCGGGTCCTGAGTTTGGCAGAGCTGAACATCAGCATGTTTCCATGGCAGCTCCGCAAATAGCGGCCTGTAAAACTGTTACTGGTGCTGCCCCCTGTTGACCGTCGCTGTGTGGTACAGGTCCCGTAGTCTCCGCACTGCAATCGAAGCCCTTTTGTGAAAGTGGATTTTTTTCCCAACGGAAAAGAGACAAAGGAACAATGGTGGCGACAGCAGAGCCACGTGCAGCGCAGACATGGCACCGCGGCACAGACCTCAGGGTCCCGGCCGGACCCGGAGCCTCCAAATCCAGCGCCGCTGGCTTGATGTGGAACACATGGCGGCAGCGGATGGGGGGCGGGGGGACGTTTGCGGTCTCCGGCCGCCCTCTGGATGGGTGTTGCCATTTGCACTCGGCCGTCGCGGCCCTGTCCAGGCCTCTCCTCGGATTTCATCAGCACCGGGAACGCACACGCCTTCTGGCGCGGCCCCGCGGACTGTTTTTTTTTATTTATTAAAGATTTGTTTGAAGATCCTCGTTTGCCAGGCAGGGATGAAATAAGACCGTGTGCCATCATCACTCTTTTACCCTTTTCTTGCGTTCCTTAATCTTTCTTCTCTCTTTCTTTTCTTCCTCTTTTTTTCCCCCCTTTTGACTTGACTGCTGCCGCTGCTGGAAATTCCAGCTCCAGCCACTGGACTCATTTCCATTTTCCTTTTTTTTTTCCCTCTCTTTTCTTTTCTTTTCTTTTCTTTTTTTTTCCATACAGACTCCGAGAAGGTATGCAGAGCAAAAACTCAGAACCAGAATGGACCTACTGTACTGCTCACTATATTAATATTAATCGCCACAGTGCTCACGTCTTAAACGTTCCGGGCTGCAGTTGAGACGGAGCAAAAGAAAGATGTTTTAAAGAGAATTTTAAAGAGAATCCATCGCTTCTCGTTTCACAGTTACCACAAGCAATCGGTCTCGATGGGCTTTAACACAGATAACATCTCTGGAGGGGGTCTGGGCGTACGGTGGCTTCGCACGGCCGGTACAGAAATACGTGGTTGTATTGGTACCCTAACTAGGACGGCCCCACCGAGGTGAATTTTACGCTGCCGAAGTGCATTTAATAATTGACCCGGTGTCTGGGATTTTAACAGAGGACATGTCTTCGGTTTCGATTGAAGCACGATTGAGACAAATTTCCGGTTTCGCGGTTTCGTACGCGGTTCCCGGTAGTTTGTAAAAGGAAAGGTCACATTTGTGCAAGGTGGTCCTATTAACGCGAATGATCGTCTGATTAAAGGTACCCCCTTTTCTAGCTCTTATCATACATGAACCATTTAAAAGTTCGGGGTAATTTAAAAGAGGGCCTATAATTTTTTGGCCATTAAAATGACAAAAAAATGACACGTCATAAATGTCCAGATATCGTTCACGTTTGGAACTTTGTCAATGTCTATTTCAAATAAATTTTGGTATAAATTTTCTAGCATCCACAAACCACTTCCAAGCCATTGATTGGGAACCTTACAAGGGGCCTATTGGGTAACACACTCGCCTACAAACCAGAAGACGCAGGTTCAAACCCCACTTACTACCATCGTGTCCCTGAGCAGGACACTTAACCCTGAGTGTCTCCAGGGGGGTACTGTCCTTGTCACTACGTTCAGATATCCGTGTATATCGGCTCGATGCTCGGGCGAGATCAGGCGCGGTTTTGAATTAGCCGCGCATGTGTTGCCTGAACAAATATCCAGGAGGGCGGACTTCCGAAGGTCACCGAGGCCCAGACGCCGTCTGTCCACCGTCTTGACTGCTAATAAAAGAGAAACAAACCCTGGCGTTTTTTAGCAAGTCGGGGTTTTTTTGTGGGGGGGGGGGGTACAGGCTATACTTATATCCAGAGCAACCAGAGCGGGTGGGAAAACAAGCGAAGCCGAAACACGGAAAGGGCGAAAGATCGGAATTCCCAGCGACTGATGGACGATTTCCTGCTTCGGGCCCAACGAAGGAGGGCCCTTCCTTCCAACCACTTCTAAAAGGCGGAGAAGGTCTCTCGTTTTGTCCGCGGACAGAATGCGAAGTGTAAGCAAGGGCCCCAGCAACATGTGGGACTGATCATGGGTACCCCCCCCCCTTCTTTTTCCCCCGATTCTGCTGTTTACAGTTTCACTTTGGTAAAAAAAAGCTCTCTCTCTCTCCCCCTCACTCTCTCTCTCTCTCTCCCCGGTGACGCGGGGACGGGGACACACGCAGGCCGCTGATTTTACCTCGGCCTCGACTCTTGGTGTATTAGTGGGCGTGAGCCACGCCAATGCCAGCTCGCCAAGCGTAGAGCAGGAAGGCCACTGCAGTTATTAGGGCCGGTTTCCTGCACATCTGGTCTTCCCTCTCTCCCTCGCAGGAGCTGCTCCCTCTGGTGCTGATGTTCGAGCTGCCCGTCATCGTGCAGATGAACCCCGACCCCAGCTCCCCCGCCATCCAGCACATCGCCCAGACGTACAACATCTCGGTGACCTTCAAGCAGCGCTCGCGCCTCTACGGGGCCACCGGCGTGGTCCGGGGGTCGCAGAGCAACGCCGCCGCTGTGAAGGTGAGTCAACTCCTCGTTCCATCCATCTGCGGTGGTCCACAACCCTTAAGTGCGTTTGCCGGCGAATGCCATGTAGACCCAAGGTGGTTGAGTTCTGTTGCTCTTCTAGCTTCCTTCTACTTGCGTTTTCGTATTAGAGACATTTCTAAACTATAAAGTTAAGATAATACGATTATACGATACATTATACGATACTTGGGGCAGTGGTGGCCTGGCGGTTAAGGAAGCGGCCACGTAATCGGATCACACTCACCTGTGAACCAGAAGACCCAGGTTCGAACCCCACTTACTACCATCGTGTCCCTGAGCAAGATTATATATGCCATGAATGTAAATGAATGTCTGAACCACCGAGGTCCCCTTGATGAAGGTGACGTCCCCACACACTGATCCCCGGGCGCCTGTCATGGTGCCCACTGCTCACCAAGGGTGATGGTTAAATACAGAGGACACGTTTCTCGATTTGTCACCGTGTGCTGTGCTGCAGTGTCTCACAATGACAATCACTTTTTTAAAAAAATTATTAATCTCAGAGAAGAAAAGAATCCCGTCTAACAACATCTTATTCCAGGTTAACAATCCCTAAGTACTCAGCCATACATCCGTATTTATGGCTGTTACAACCGTACGTTGTCTTTTGAAATGTAACCGTCACATCTTTCATGTCTTCTTTCATATTTTCTAAGAATGAAATCTCGTGCCATAATAATAATGAAGCTCCACATGACATAGTCTCCATTATACATGGTGACACCTCTAGACCTCAACACATCACACAAAAACAAGTCGCCTGTAAACTGTGCACCCTGCGCACCCACGTATTTAATTACGGCATTCACCAGACGCCCTTATCCAATCAGTAGTGACGGGGACACTCAGGGTTAAATGTCCTGCACAGGGACACGATGGTAGTAAGTGGGGTTGGAACCTGGGACTTTGAGGTCTTCTGGTTCATAGGAGAGTGTCTCAGCCGCTAGGCTACTAGCACCCCCGTTCTATTCTAGTAACAGGCCTGTAGAAAGTACATATATTTATGTTGAAAATGGTAAGAAGCGTTTTAAACTTTGGCCTGAAGAACCCACCGGAAGAGCTGAGGACATTTTAGCGCAGAAGCCGATAATAAGTCGTGTGTTTGGGAAGGCGCTTGTTAAAAGCCTTCAGCTCGTCCCCCCGACCACGGGCCCTGCAGTGTTGGGTGAGCGGCGTCTGCTCGGTGAGAGGCAGGAACCGAGAGGTCGTCCCTGGAGCCTGGCCCCCATTCTTCTGTCTGCGAGTTGCCCCAGATCGCTCCCCCACCCCCGGCCTTGGTGGTGTCTGGGACGACTGTGCGGCGGGGGTAGGCCTGGGCTGGGCTGCGGGTTCCAGGGTATGCCTGGTATGCGGAGAGAGCTGAGCTGGGGCTGGTGCTGCCAAAACCGCCTCTCAGCGGGCTGTGAGGGAGAAGGAGCCCCAAAAGAGCCGAGGGGGAGACCGAGGAGAGGCACTGTAGCACTCGGCAGCTCTAGGACATAAGGACAGGACTGTCTTCTTTTGTCCCGCCTTTGAGGTTGTCCAGGCTCCCAAAGAGAAGACTTTCCATATGAGCATCTCACAGTGTTCAGTATGAAACCCCTGGAGATCCATATGTTCAGTTCCTGGATTTCCACAGGAGGAGGTGCTGTAGCTCACCCAGCAAGACCCTCCTGACACGATGCGTTCGCCGTTTCATTCTGTCATTTGTTCCATGGTTTGCATGAGACGTCATTTTGAGTCACTTGGAGAGTGCCACACGGGGCCATATTTTCACAGCGCCATATGTAATGCAGCACGTGGGGCGTGTTCATGTACGAATGAACGGAGCTAGTTGTCTGTATGTTGGAGAACCAGCTACTTACCTTTTTTTTTTTTTTTTTTTTGGTGTGGAATTATTATTTATGACACCCAGAAGATGAACTTTATTTATGAGCAAAGTTTTAAAAAGGGCCCTGCGAGAGCAGCAGATTGTGTACTGACACTATAACTGTTGTTGTTTTTTAATAATTTTTTTACAAATCTAAATCATTTTCATTTTAATTAAATTTAATTAAAGCTTTTCATAAAGAACAACATAAAAAAGATGCTCAGACATGACACAACCAGAAAGCCGACCCAGACCCACAAAATCAGTACACAAGCATGTACTGACATGTAATAACACATTATAAACCCTGAAGTATGTTGACCTGCTTCCCAGGTCAGTAGGTTGAAAAGTCTTTTTTATGTTTTGGGTCTGCAGACCAAAGAGGAGACATACAGGGTCCAGGTCCAATGTTGGACAGCTCTTCCACAACACGCCTCCAGTGAACACCGTTAATGACCGTCAATCTGCAGCGAACTGCATTTCAACTGAACAAGGGACCGTCTACAAACTACTGCTAAATGTTCACAGAGAATGAATTTCATCCAACTGTCTTCCTGAGAGATTCATTTATAAGAATAAATGCAGAAAGGCAGAACTACGTACTCATATGGCCAGGTTTTGCCGCCTAAGATGTCATGTTAATACATTCATCTTTTAAAGCATTAAATTTACATTTACGGCATTTACCAGACACCCTCATCCAGAGCGACTTACAGTCAGTAGTTACAGGGACAGTCCCCCCCTGGAGACACTCAGGGTTAAGTGTCTTGCTCAGGGACACGATTGTAGTAAGCGGGATTTGAACCTGGGTCTTCTGGTTCATAGGCGAGTGTTTTACCCGCTAGGCTACTACTACTACTGGTTGTGTGAAACAAGCTATGATATATTACATTTTATTACATAAAGGGAATCTGAAATGTTACCTGTTATAAATAATTGGTGGGCAGTATTGGGTGATTTTTTGAACAAGATTTGCCATATGATTGTCTGGCGTTTTACAGAGAGGGACGGCTGTGCTGTTGGAGCACCTGGCGGGCAGCCTGGCCAGCGCCATCACGGTCAGCACCCAGCTGGACATCGCCCCGCAGCACCACCTCTTCATCATGGGCCGCAACGGCGTCAAGCACGTGATGCAGCGCACCGGCGCCCAGGTCCACTTCCCCGACCCCAACAGCCCGCAGAAGAAGTCCACCGTCTACGTGCAGGGCACCATCGATGCCGTGTGCCTGGCACGGCAGTACCTCATGGTGAGAAGGCCGGCTTTTTCCCTATCATCTTCCCTCCCGTGCCCCTTAAACCATGAAAGGGGAATGAAGGACTCAGCAGAGTCCGCTTTGTTCGGTGGCCCCCCCCCCATAATCCGTGGTCTCTGGCCGGCGAGAGTGGGACACGACGCATGAATCGGGGACTGGAACACACAAGTGGAAAACAACGTAATTACAGCGTGGAGATGGCTCCCCTCCACGCACTTAAACCCCAAATCAAATTTTGATGGATAGTCCATTTTTATTTGACCAGTAGGATTCTTTTGGCTGGAAAGGACACGGGCATGTGAAGCATTTTCGCCGTTCCTGTATTCCGTATTCCAATCAGGCGCACCTAACGGGCTCTTCGCATTTCTGGACCATTTTGGACCATTTGTGCATATTTAGGGATCATCTCCAGGTCTTTTTTGGGTTGCATGGGCTCCTTGCCATCATTTCTGGCCTCAGCCGTCTCCGCCGCTCCCCGAACGTCCCGGCCGCACCGCCGCAGGCGCTCCGAAGGCAAATTTATACATGAGCGTAATTAAATGCACACGGTGAAGCGGGGGCCGAGCGATGGGCCCGGCAAGTCCGTACGAGAAGCCTACTGGTTCCAGCCATCCCACTCGCATTCATAAGGAAACAGGGGTCGTGGCCTACAAACGTGCAGCTTGGGCAGACCTGTCCGGTAAATGGAGGCATCTGGTTCTTCATGGTTACCAGCCAGGTTTTCTCGACTGATCTATTTCGCGTGTATCCGTCTGTGTGGGTGTTCCGCAGGGCTGCCTTCCACTGGTCCTGATGTTTGACATTAAGGAAGACATCGAGGTGGAGCCCCAGTACATCAACTCACTGATGGAACAGCTGGACGTGTTCATCAGCATCAAGCCGAAGCCGAAACAGCCCAGCAAGGTACCAGCAAATCATATTTAATTGGAAAATTCAAATTTTATTTGTCACATACACACTCGTACACGGTACGATATGCAGTGAAATGCTTTAGCGACTGTACAGACCACAGTATTGCAAGTATACAATGAACCAATATGCAAATATCGCAAACATAACCAAATATTACACTTTTTGTTTTTTTAACATAAAATATGTGTAACAGGTAGGGTGAAGGTGTGCAAATGAGTAAAAAAATCTGTGCAAGATTCTGGGAGGATTGAAAGTGAAGTGAAGTGATTGTCACACGTGATACACAGCAGCACAGCACACGGTGCACACAGTGAAATTTGTCCTCTGCATTTAACCCATCACCCTGAGTGAGCAGTGGGCGGCCATGACAGGCGCCCGGGGAGCAGTGTGTGGGGACGGTGCTTTGCTCAGTGGCACCTCAGTGGTACCTTGGCAGATCGGGATTCGAACCGGCAACCTTCTGATTACGGGGCCGCTTCCTTAACCGCTAGGCCACCACTGCCCACGACTGAGACCAGAAGTGATTGAAAGTGAAAGTGCTAATTTAGCATTTATCTGTGGAAAAACATGCCAGATTATGTGGTTTGATCGAGGGCTTCATACTGGGTAGACTTTCATAAACTACTGGAATTAATAATAGCTGACAGCCTAATAATCCACAACACATTAGTTACTATCTATTTTTCTATTCACTAACAGGTCAGGGGTCGGCTGTGTACTGTGCATGCTGTGCGTTTCTAGCCTGGTATACTTTTTTACGGTGGATTATACAGGGAATTTTCTCACTTCTGATCTGACAACTTCTTGGACGCTTGTGGACGCGGCGCTGCTACGGATGCGTTGCTTTTTATGTAGTTCTGCAAGTTATTTCTCCTTTTTTTTTATTAGGCTGGTTTGCTCACCTTTATTAGTCCTCGCAACCCCGTAAAATTCTGCAGCACAAATCAGACTACTGACAGAGAAGAAGTTATTTGGAATATTGTGAAAATCGAATTATTTCGGGTGAACCTTCTACCAATGGATGTATATATGAAGGTTCCTTTCAGACGTTTCAGATTCTGGTCAATTTTTGTATGAAATTATAATATTTTTTTTACAAGCAGTAGAACACAAAGACTTTCCTTAAAGTTTCAATCATCTTGCTGGCGTTTTACTGGCGCAGCGGCTTTATCTGTGGTCAACGTGGAACGTGCATAACTAGGAAGACACCCTATTTTATTTTACTGCCGTTCATTTGCATTCCGCTGCTGGAAATCGATCTGGTGAGTCGCCGCCCCTGTCGGCCGCCGCCTCTTCGCTGCGTGCAATGAGAGCCGAGCGATTGTGGGAGCAATTCTTGGTAAACGTCTGAAGATGTGGTTTGCGAGGACCGCACGGTCATGTGTCTCGACGGTATCCGCTTCACTTATCGGTTCATTTCTTTTTTAAAACAAGAGTTTTCGGGGTTTTTTTCCCGCCCCAAGAGGCTTTTAGGACAAAAGGATCAGTTGTTTCTGTTCCCCACAGAACACAACACAGTGCTTCACTACATGTGTTACACTACACCGCACTTAGCTCCAGCTCTGCGTTGTGATTGGCCGAGAGGTGCTGCTATCTCATGTCATCATCTAACCCTTTTCAGTGCAGAGAAGTCTACAAGAGTGAATCCGGTGTCCCTGTTTGTGTTCCTGCTCTCCAGTCGGTGATAGTAAAGAGCGTGGAGAGGAACGCCCTGAGCATGTATGAGGCGCGGAAGTTCCTGCTGGGACTGGAAAACAGCGGCGTTCCGGCCCAGCCCAGCAACAGCTCCGCCCCCCCGCCGCTCAGCTGCCCGGCCATAGGGCTGGACATCCTGGCCTCGGCCGGGTTGGGCCTCAGCAGCCTGGGTAAAGGTTGACGCCATTCTCACTCGTGCTTATCTTCACTTCAAATGCTTTATTAACGTCTGTAGTCTTCATGGTTCAGCTCTGGAAATTTCGTTCAAACTTACAAACACATTGGAGCCCCGGATAAGTACGGAAATTCAGAGAATCTGCATCTAGGGCTGGGTAATATGTGACAAAAATGCTTATGGCAATTATTTCATATCAGTCGATCATTCTCTCTGTTGTGGATGGAGTTCTGCTGATGTTGTATTCGAGCTGGACGATACGGCAAAAAAAAAATTGATCATGATTTACTCTCCCATATCGAACGATTCGATTTTTCAATCGCCGTATATATCACAGTTGTTTCTGATGCTGCCAGACTGAAAGTTGTCTGAAGATTTTTTCCACATCTGTCCTCTTTTTGACACCTGGAAATTGCGTCCGGCCAGGACTTTAGAATTGTCCTGGTTTTTGACTTGCTTTAATCAATCGTCACATCACTTTCACTCGCGCTAGCCTGCTCGCTCTAGTCAAAGTTGGCTTAACTTAATTCAATTATGACACCTATTTCCACACATCGGAATTATGGCAGGCAAACATGACCCTTCTGTTTGGTCTATTTAGTTTCAAATAGCATAATTCAAATGTGTGGAAATACGTGTCATAATTGAATCAAGTTAACCCAACAAATCATTTCTTTGAGCGTATCGCTTGCACAAGCCCAACCCTCCTCGGCTCCGTTTTCAGTTATCTGTCATTATCTAGCCATTTTTATTGTTATCATGTATAATCGCCCAACCCTATCTAATGTATTGCCCTGTCGCTCTATCAAGTAAAAGTCCATACTTGCATCTCAATAACAAGCTGACAGTCAATTAAGGGCCCTTACAAACCATAACAAAATGGAACCATTACCTTACTAGATGAGGTCATAAGTGTTTGGTGCATCCTCAGGTCTCCTGGGCCCCACTACAACATCCATGAGCGGCTCCACGGCCCCCAACTCCCTTCTAAACGCTTTGAACAGCTCCGTCAGTCACCTGTCGACACCCACCCCCACCTCGTCCACGCCCAGCCCTACGCTCTGGTCCAGCTCCATCGCCTGTCCATCTAGGACACCAGGTAACAGCAGCTCCATGTGCAGGCCAATAATGCAGAAGATAGTAATATCATTATAATTATTCCGTCACGGTGGTAGTAGCCTAGTAGGCTAGTCGCCTATGAACCAGAAGACTACCATTATTATCATACTGTCCCTTCACCCTGAGTATTTCCAAGGCTTTGCGACATGGCATGAAATTCATATTGCAATATAAATATAACCATAGATGGTAGACAGTATATATTGCGGTATAAAGTTTGATGTGGTATATAGTTCGATAATTTGATAAATTTAATATGCAATTGTTTTTGTAAGGGTAACATGTGTCCATAGCAAAGGCACTGCAAGTTGTTAAACATCAACATGTAGCATAACCGTATACCAGATAAAACCATATCTGGCCAATTCTATTGCAAGTGATGCGAGTGATCATGTAAAATTTTTGGATTTTCTTTAAGAAGTGAAAGTGTGAACACAGCACAGCACACAGTGCAACAACAAAATGTGTCCTCTGCTTTAAACCATTGTCAGAAAATATCATAATGACTTTTTTGGACAGGGTGCCAAACTGCCAATCGGTAGCACTTGCAAGATCAGTTCCAGATTGGGCACTGAGGCACAGTGTGACACACTGACAGATTGAAGGGGACTGTCCCTGTCACTACCCGATAATGGTGTCTGAAAAATGTTTTAAATGAAAATGAACTTGACCACGTGTGGTTTGTGCAAATTTCAGGTTTCTCCTCCCCGCTCATGATCCACCCAGCTACCCTGACCAGCATCCTCCTGTCCAGAGGGTGGGGAGGAGGGGTCCCGGCCAACCAGAACACCCCTTCCCCTCCACCTGGCCTGGCCCCCATAGAGACTCAGGTCAACGGGGCCGCAGACTGCAGTAAGGCAGTGTCCCCTCTCAACGGGCACGTCAAGGTACAGTCCGTGTCCATGGAGCCTCGGATGTTCACTTTGTAAAACATTTTGTTGCATTGATTCATATATTTTCATGTGTTTAAGCACACAAGCTCAGTCTACAGCCGAATCTCAGCAGCCGCCCTGGCTGATAAGGTCCTAAATCCCAGCCACAGTGACTCCGTGCCAGACCCTACAGCACACTGTCCTTCAGAACCCCTGTCCAGCAAGTCCAGCCCAGATGAAGGTAATGGAGCCTGAACTTTCCTGTTCCACAAAGCAGAACCTACCAAAAAGATAAAAAAAATAAAAAACCTGAATAAACAGATAAATATGCGATAATACACTCACCTATAAACCAGAAGACCACAAAGACCCAGGTTCAAACCCCACTTACTACCAGTATGTGCCTGAGCAAGGCACTTAGTCCCAGGCAGACTGTCCCTGTAACCCTGGATAAGGGCGTCTGATAAATGCACAGTAATTGACAAAATGCTAGAAAATTGACAAAAAAGTGAAAAAAACTTTTGACCCAAAGGTACAGATACTTGGCTTTAAGGTACAAATAAATACCTTTAAAGGCATTTGCCCAGTGTCAAGCCAATGTACCCCAAAAAATGTGCAATACTATACATTATACAGTGAGAGTATCGGTATCTGTATGAATTATTTCATTTTGTTATGAAATTAGCCGTAATAGGGCCAGGATACTGTAGGTCAGAAGACATTTTGGAGGAGATTTTTCTATTGATATGCGACGAGTTGGTGTATTATCCGTCATCATAGGTCCTGCACTCTCATTGGCTGTAGCTTGCCGGAGACTCGACCAGACATTTAGCACGTTGGCATCATAGAACATCTTCACGCATAATTATCGGGTGACCACTGATCAACTGTAGATCAACGACCAGCAACCAAGACCGAGCATTTTCCCCACCGTCAACTCAATGGCAATGGGAATGGCTTTAGGGAGAATGGTGCCCGACCGTTGAGAACGCAGACTATACACGCGGTGCCATGGCATGTTACCGCAGTTCTGGCAGCTCCTGGTGCCCAACGCCCCGCTGATACGCTCTATTTCGATTTTTCCTTTCAGTCACCGCCCATTTGTATCTGTTGTGTACGTTACTCGTGACATTTATGGGGTGAATGTTCAAGGGCCAACGGCAAAGGAACTTTTTGCGTTGCCAGTTTCAAACGCCGCATTAGTTACCCGGGCCCTTTTGATCACAAACCTGTCACACATTCCAAATAATTAATCTGTCCTTTCCTTTTCCACTTAAAAACACTCGGAGCAATTTTCCCCCCTCGCTCACCGCGCGGCCTTGTAGATTTAGGGCTGTTTGAGTTGGCTGCGCTTGCGTTAGAGCGCTTTGTTTTTTTTTCCAAGTCACGAGTCAGTCACGGCGGCGGCTTCCACCGGAGGCCATCCGCAGCAATTTGGAGAACCGGAGAGCTACGTTGCACGATACCTGCCCCGAAACGAGAGCTGGTGCGGCAGCACCAGGACCGGCTTGTTGACATTCGAAAGCCGGGCCGAACAAAGTGTTATTTTCAAGATCATAATTTGGGAGGGCGAGATTGGATGCTACCGAAAAAAAAAACGGCAGTTAGTCATCACCCATTATACAGAACACAGGGTACCAAAATACGAGACGAGATGGAATCTTCGTTCTGCCTAATTACGGGATAATTACGGGACAAGAAAGTACTGGGCCTGTCTCCACGAAACTTGGTAGACAGGTGCATCATGGGCCATGGCGCAACATGTCTGTGCAGCGGTACAGACCCCCAAAGTTAGTTTCGGTTTTGTGGTGCGCGTTATTTTACGTTAGTTAAACTCTGCAGCCCGTCCTGTAGGTGGCAGCAAAGTTCAGTATGTTTCATTCGTCACAGGCCACCAACATGCCAGCTTTTCGGATCGTAGATGAAACTGCTCGTGACGGTTCCTTGTGGTTTTCCTTGTGCTCCAGGCTCCAATGACGCCTTCGTGGAGGTGGGCATGCCCAGAAGCCCCTCCCACTCCGGCAGTAGTAGCGAGCTGAAGCAGATGCTGGGATCATGCAAGACAGCCTCTGGGAAGAGACAAGCCGTGGAACTGCTCCACGGCACAAAGAACTCCCATCTCCAGTACGTAGCCCAATAAAGACTTGAGTTATGGCTCCTCACACATTTCTAGTCAGAAAGTTCCTCTCTATTATTCCGGAATTATCATTTGATCAATGAAGAAACTACATGGAAGTCCTCAACCTATTGCACAGGGTTGACGTTGAGTTGATGTTCTTACAAGCTCACACTCTTGGCTTTTAGAGGGTAGGGTGGAAAAATCCATCCATCTTTCACCTACAGCTTATGCTGTAAGAATCCATGTTTTCTGCATTATCCCACGTCCTGGCACCTGACAGTTTGCGCAGGATTTATGGAACATTTTGTACTGAGAGGGAAGCTGGGTCCTTACAGGGGCCCCTTGGTATGAGGAAACACGTGATTCCGCGATGTGAAGCCATTTCAAATTCAAATTGTGCAAGACAAGAACTACAAAATAAATCTATTGACGATAAATTCAGAACAAAACCATGGAAGACTTGATAGAAGGTTTAAAATTTCCTCGTAGTTCCTAGCTGTGGCTAATTAGTGTGCCAATTTTTGTAATCCAGAAGATTCCGAAAGTCTGGACACACCTTCTCTTTGGAGGCTGTGGAAACTACCTTCGTGACTTGTCATTATCAAAAGCAGCTTTATGAAATGATTATTAACACGAGCCAGGAAATCGTGAGAACTCTTCCAGGACTGGTGGAAAACCATCCCCGTTTTCCCACTGAAGGTGGTGGAGAGCAGCCAAGAGTGTGAAGTGCCGCGATCGCAGCACAGGATTGCTGCATTGAAAAGCCTCAGAGACGAAGCCCTTCGCTTTGTTTAAATTGAAACCTTGTTTGGCTCATTACATAACCTCGTGTCTGTTAGTTCTTCAGCTATGAAAAGATGGCGAGATCTTGTTTTCACCATGCCACAAAGCCGCCCATCTGGCTTTGATAGATCTAATTCCCTTTTCTGGACCCAGACACCGTAGGCCATAAAGCAGAAGAAAAGCACCAAGAGACTTTTTGCCGCGTTTAGTCTAGATGTCAGACAAGGTGTGGACCTCTGGACCTACACCCTACATCTGCAGCGGCAGCTTCTAAAGGTCCAAACGGGGCGCAGGGATTGTGACTGTGGAGGGCAGATCCGGGCTTTACTTCTGTACGTGTGCCTCCAGCTCTGACTGTCTACTCTCCGACTCGGACTCCAGCACGTCGGAGGGCCCCGTCGCTGATAAGAGGGCCCCGGGCAGCGAGAGGGCGGCCGAGAGGGCGGCCCAGCAGAACTCGGAGCGGATAAGACTGGCGCCGCAGACGCCCTTCTCCAACATGCAGGTACTGAGGAGAAGTGTCCTTCAGGACTGACATGGTATAAAGAAAGAACTATACCAAAGACATATTTCTTAAAACAAGTAAAACACCGTATTTTTCCAAAATCTTAATATGTGAAAATGTTAACACTTAAGTGTTATATTAGAAATGTAATGTTAAGCCTAAATGAGGTGTGTCTCTAGTACATTAGAATTAAATTTGCTGCTTGACAAGGTGCTGGGAGGGCAGAAACAGACCTCTTACTGGGGCAGAGGTGGCCTAGCGGGTAAGGAAGCGGCCCCGTAATCAGAAGGTTGCCGGTTCGAATCCCGACCCGCCATGGTGCCACCGAACACACTGCTCCCCGGGCGCCTGTCATGGCTGCCCACTGCTCGCTGATGGGTTAAAAGCAGAGGACACATTTTGTTGTGTCACCGTGTTCTGTCACTTTCACTTCACTTTCATCAGCACCATCCACCAACCACAATGTTTGGCACAGACCGGAAGTCGTGTCGCCGTTTTCTCTGGTCGCTGGAGATAATGTTCCAGGGGAGGGGCGGGAAATTCTCTGGCCGGAAAAAGCACCTTTCCCCTTATGACGTCATAAGGGGACAAATTCCAAATCCGATCGTGTGAGCTGCTGTTCTCTGAACGGAGTACTAGGCTCATTTATGGGTCCAACATGGCCAAGGAGTCAACCCGTTCCCCTTAAACTGGACAAAACGTCAATTTTAGCTCTCATTTCAACATTTTTGTTTTTATATATAGTCCTTCCCCCTCCATGTCTCTTATTCTCCTTTTCCAAGTGTTCCATACGGATGTCTTCGCGGTTGGATGTTAAACTGGCCTGACGGAACGAGGCAAAGTTCGAACTTGCCGTCGCGGCCGACAGGAGGGATCTAGGACATCGCTTCTTAAATCTGTCCAAGCTTCTACATAAACATCCCATGTCTGTCTTCCCTAGGCTTTCGACTACGAGCAAAAGAAGCTGCTGGCAACCAAAGGTATGTGAAACATTGTCCTGCCCTAGAAGCCGAAATCCTCTTCCCTGTTTCCGGAAAGCGAGCTGGGAAAGGCGATATGTTTAGTCTGTTTTGCCGCGGCGATGCTCCGGCTCCTCAGAGATCCCGTCTGGCTCGGCTCAGTGTGTCATTATGGCTTTATTTCTGAAGTGCTGTAAACAGCGGGGTCTGCAATATGCGAGCCCTTGTTGCGGCTTTTAAAGTGTAGGTTCACAGTAATCCAGAATAAGTCCAAATCCGGCAACTCGTATTTGTAATATTTATGCAGACTCGAGGACATTACCAGTCAGTTCAGATACGATACAGGAATCGTCCACAGTTATAATAGTTTTGGATTTTTCATTAGTTATAGTTTTTATTTCGTTTAGATTTTTTTTTTCAAATTCAGTTAGTTTTAATTAGTTTTTAGAGGCAGATTTACTAGTTTTTATTAGTTTTGATATTTTGAAATTGCTTAGTTTTAGTTTAGTTTTTATTAGTTACAGTGTTAGTTTTAGTTTTTATTTGTAAATTAGGATATTTGTCAGGTGCATGAATCAAAATCACCAGAATAGCCTTATCCATCTTAGCTCCGATAAGGTTATTGACTCTTGCAGCTCCGGGAGTTTTGAATTTTGGTTCGAGTGAAGTGGTGAACTTTTTGAAGGTAATCGAGTCACACAGTCGTGTAGACATTCCAGTCTTAATAAACATATTTACCAATGCTTCTTCTCATTTGTGGTGTTCCTGCGTATTTACTAGCCAGCAGCTACTTGGTCCATTATGGATGCTGTAGTATCACGTTCCTTTCCCATGTTACCTGGCCTGGCTACCGCTTCTCCTTCTGGGGAGGGCGGGCGAGAGGCTAGCTTGTTCAGGTACTCTTGGTTCGCCTTTTTGTGTGAGCTTTTCAAATGGACTTTCAGATTCGTGGGGTTTTTCCCCTTGAGAAGTATTCCACATATTGTATCACCTGCTTCTACAACAAGGCACTTACTTTTATTTTGCCACTGTCATAATCAAAGAAATCCCAAATAGGACTTTCTTCCACTTTCTTCCGACTTTCGCTGCAGCCATCACGCTAGCTGGCGGCGTCACGGACAGACTATGGACACGTGACGTCACAGACCACGTGTTACCATAATGGTCAAAAACCTGGCTTAAAACTGGCAGCGTGAAGTAAATAGATTTTAATTCAACCCAAAAGGCTTATTACAAAGACGAAAACGAAGGACGTTTCTGCTATAATATTAGTTCGTTTAAGTTCGTTTTGTATACACACAAAACAGTTTCAGTTAGTTTTCTTTTTTTTTAACTCTTTATTTCAGTTAACGAAAATGCTTTTTCAATTCTAGTTTTAGTTTTATTGTTCGTTTTCGTTAACTATAATAACCTTGGAATCGTCGTGGTTGAACTGGTTTTCTTCGAACGCATGTGTTTGGCAGAAATCAGACGTGGTTGTTTGTGACGGTTTAAATAGAAACAAATTCCAGGATTTCTCCAGGACTGTGACGGGGCGAGGCCACCAGGGGCCGCCAGAGTTTAGATGCCATCAAAATTCCAGATTGTAGGTTAAAAGTGAATTAAATGGGGTTTTTTTTGTCAGCCATGCTGAAGAAGCCGGTCGTGACCGAGGTTCGCACGCCCACCAACACCTGGAGTGGCCTGGGCTTCTCCAAGTCCATGCCTGCCGAGACCATCAAGGAGCTGCGCAGGGCCAACCACGTGTCCTACAAACCCACCATGTCCACTACTTATGAGGTAGGTCACGTCCTGCCGGGGTGCTGACAGCAGTTAGCCGGGCGTCTGGTACGGTCTTGGACGCCTGCAAGGGTCCAGAAGGATTGACACGAAACAACGGCATCGTATTCAGATTTTATAGCATTCTGTGTTGTAATGTGGTGTAATGTGGTGCTGTGTGTCCCGCGTGGCGTCAGGGGTCGCCCCTGTCCCTGTCCCGCTCGAACAGCCGGGAGGGCATCGGAGGCGGCAGCGACTCGGACAACTGGAGGGAACGGAACGGGACTGGGAACGGGAGCGGGCTCCCGGCCCACAGCGAATTCCCATCGCCCATCAGTCCGAAGAGGAAGCAGAACAAAACGGGTGAGCGCCGAGCCCAACTACGTTTCGTTCAGAGAGGTGAACGTGCGTCTGGAAAGTGTTCCCATCCGCATCTTACAGCCTTATTCCACCGACACCGATCCTCTCAAGCTCCATCGGATTGGACGGGAAGCGTTGGTGTACGGCCATTTTAAGATCTGTCCAGAGACGTTCAATCGGATTCAAGTCTGGAGATGCTCATTTGATATATTGGCTGTGTGCAAGTTCAAGACCGTACCACACAGGCCAAATTAGTGGATTGCTGCAGAGATGGTTGTCCTTCTAAAAGGTTCTCCTCTGTCCACAGAGGACCTCTGGAGCTCTGACAGAGTGATCATCAGGTTGTGGGTCACCTCCCTGACTAACGCTCAGTGTAGGTGGCCGGCCAGCTCCAGGAAGAGTCCTGGTGGTTTTCAACTTCTTTCACTTACGGCTGATGGAGGCCACTGTGCTCAGTGGGACCTTCAAAGCCCCAGATTTGTGCCTTGAGACAACTGCGTCTCAGATGTCTACAGACAATTCCTCCACAGGTGGACTCCAATTAAGCTGCAGAAACATCTCGAGGATGATCAGGGGGAACAGGAGGCACCTGAGCTCACTTTTGAGCTTCATAGCAAAGGCTGTAAATACTTATGTAGATGTGATTATTATTTATTTTTTTTTATAAATTTGCCAAAACCTGAAGTAAACTTTTCTTTACGTCGACGTTATGGGGTGTCGTGTGTAGAATGAATCTAATCCATTTTGGAATAAGGCTGTAACCTGTAACAGAATGTGGTGTGAACACGTTAACTCTCCTCCGTCTCCGTCCCGCCTCGTACTCAGTAATGTACTCCGTCCCGCCTCGTACGTTAGTAATGCGGTGACGTCTGTGTTCGACAGTGGAGCACTACCTGAGCAGCAGCAACTACATGGACTGCATCTCGTCGGTGACGGGCAGCAACGGCTGCAGCCTGAACGGCTCGTTCAAAGGCTCGGACCTGCCGGAGCTGTTCAGCACGCTGGGCCTGGGGAAGTACACCGACGTCTTCCAGCAGCAGGAGGTCCTTCCGTCCTTTCTACGCTTTCTATTCCAGCATCACTCATGGGGGCGGCGGTGGCCTGGCGGTTAAGGGCGCGGCCCCGTAATCAGAAGGTTGCCGGTTCGAATCCCGACCCGCCAAGGTGCCACTGAGGTGCCACTGAGGCACCGTCCTCACACACTGCTCCCCGGGCGCCTGTCATGGCCGCCCACTGCTCACCAAGGGTGACGGTTAAATGCGGAGGACACATTTCACTGTGTGCACAGTGTATCATTTCACTTTAATTGAATTGCACTTCTAGTCAGGTTGATTAGACTTCAGACCTTGCTGAGTGCAGCTAATGTCAATCCCACAGATCGATCTGCAGACGTTCCTGACGCTGACGGACCACGACCTGAAGGAGCTGGGCATCACCACGTTCGGGGCGCGGAGGAAAATGCTGCTGGCCATCTCAGGTTGGGTCTTCTTATTATGGTGTCATTATAATCAGCTCGAGCCGAGGGAGCGCTTTCGAAACGCGTCCCCCGGGGACGGCTGAGCGCGAGACGTCCGCCCAGCCGGCGCGGACCGACAATAACCACGCACTCCTGCCAGAAGAACTGCTTTTAATGGCAGCCAGGCGTTAACGGTTACGAAACGGCGTTTTTTACGGCGAGAGTGCAGAATATTAGCAAATTCCAGAGCGCAGATGCGGAGGGAAGACGAGACCAATCTGTCTCTCTTCTTTCTTTCTTTCTTTCTTTGTTTTTAGTGAGCAGGAAATGGCTGGAGGAGAATGTTTATTTCGACTCGGGCATGTGGGGTAGTAGCAGCCTAGCGGGTAACACACACGTCTACGAACCAGAAGACCCAGGTTCAAACCCCACTTACTACCATCGTGTCCCTGAGCAGGACACTTAACCCTGAGTGTCTCCAGGGGGGACTGTCCCTGTAACTACTGACTGTAAGACGCTCTGGATTAAGTGCGTCTGGTAAACGCCGTAAATAGAATGCTTCCCGGATGAGATCTGGTGATTGTGATCGTGTGGAGGGTTTCGTAGGTGTACTCTAGGAAATAATTTCTCAATTAAATTGTTCTTAATGATGCTTTAATGCAAGTCTGAGATATTATAACATCGTTTATAATACCCCCCCCCCACAGAGCTGAACAAGAACCGGCGGAAGCTGTTCGAGCCGCCGAACATCCGCTCGTCCTTCCTGGAGGGCGGCGCCAGCGGCCGGCTGCCCCGCCAGTTCCACTCGGACATTGCCAGCGTGAGCGGGCGGTGGTAGGGGGACCTGCGCCGGGCGACGCTACTTTAAAGCCATTCTACCCCCCGTCCCTGTCCCCGTCCCCGAACCAGGAGGCAGGACTCGCTGGGTCAACCACTCTTCCTCCTCTCCTCTCCTCTTCCTCCACCCCCCACCCAAGTGCCAAAAACTAATGAATGTGTGAAGCCAACGAATGACTTCAGGAAGTATGAAACGCCGCACTGCAGACACTCGGGGTCCTCGCGGGGTCCTCGCGGGGTCCTCGTTCACTACGGTACTCAAGGCAACGGAAGTATTCTGAAGGAGCCGATTGAAGGGCCGCCCGGGATCATCATGTCGCAGAAATCCTTTGCACTTTACCTTTGCCCGCGGACAGCGGCTCCTCGTACGCTCGTGGTGGAAACCTTTCTTTTCAGTTTTTTTTTATTTTTCCAAGCACTTAACCTGGATACCAAACGGAAGTACGATGCGTGAATGTCGGCGCCTTCCCAGCATTGACCAAGCTGCGTGACCCCACTTTATTTAATTTTTCTTGTAAGATGCAGTAAAAATGCAGACATCTCGTGCACTAGATGTGCCTTTCTCATTCGAACCGGAAGCATTATGTACATTTTCCTATAAAAAAAGACAGAGGAAATGGACTAAAGGGATTTGAATGAAAATGTTCCTTCTTCTTTTTTTGTTTTCTAACATATCCATCGTTTATACGTTTTAACCTCATATAACCGCGTGTGCTACGTTGTTTATAGGCTGGCCGTATATCCATCCAGCGCGTCTACCGATGTCCTGCTCGGCCAAAAAAGAAATTCTCTTCCGAACTACCTCTCGGCTAACCGCTCGTTTTTTTGGGGTTTCATCGGCGCGTGCCGGTCCCGTGCAAATGAAGGGAAGCTCCGGGGACCAAATGGGGGAACCCTGCCGTTCCGCGCATGTTCTCCTTTTCTGTTCTTGTTACGCTGACGCGTGGTTGGGTTGAGAGAAAATGAATCCACTTCCGGCTCCGGTCTCTACAAACTGTGAACGACACCGAAGTGCCACCGCGTCCAAAGCCAGTTCCGCAACATACTCGTAGGCGCCACGTCGCCCAGCGTTGCTTCGCGCTTGTACGCGTTTAGTAACAAAAATGAATAAAAAGGTCATCATGTTAAATGCATTTGTGACGGAGTTCAGAACCGCCATGTATATTCTCTTCTTTCCTTCCATTTGTGGCGAGCCTTCTCGGGCGGGGACACCTCCAATCGTCAGCCGAAAAACCAAATTCCTTTTCGTTTTTGACTATGCAAAGATGTCCGTTCGGCACGTTGGCTGTTCTTACACGTCTGTGTGGAACCCGAGGGCCACTGTCTTCCAATAGATGTTCCAAAAACTCGAGGCGTATTTAAGCCAAGTCGAAATGGATGGTGCGTTTGCCTTTTTCTTTTTTTTACACTAGAAGACATTTGCAACGTATCAAATGTTGTGGGCCAGTGCCTTAGGAACAAATGACTCTTTATCTGTCCGTTTGAAGCAGATAGCTACGCGTTTTGTAGACTCCATTGCAGTGTTCTTTGACGTGAAGTTGCCATTTGGGTAATAACAGTGCCTGAAACGCGCGGTACCACTGAATGTTCTGTACCTGTTGGAGATCTTGTTATAAAAGACAATAAAGATTTCATTAAATACCTGGGGAAATGTGCAAAGGTTCTTTTATTGTGTCTCATCATTTCCAATCCGACCTACGAACCGAACTTCTGGATTACAGTCGCTGTAGCGCAACGCCGCACGGCGAGTAAACGGGCCAATTTGGAAGCTCTTCCAGCACGCATGCACGGCCATAATCAGCCGGCCGGATACATTCCGCTGTTTTTCCGTAGTCAGTGGACATCTGGAAACGGCTTCGGCGGGCGAGCCAGCGGCCGAGAGCCAGGGCGTCCCCCAGGGGCCCGAGCGCAGCCACTCCTAAGGTGTTACTGGGTTCAGCAGCAGTACAAGCCTTTCGAATCGATCTTGTACCGAGTTGCCCTCTCCAAGAGCAAAAGCCACACACTTTGTTGTGTCTTTTCCGGAATCTTCTATGCCGACAGGTCTTGCACGTAACCAGAATTTGCACGTATAGCGACTCGTGCACGTGCATGCAGTTCTGTTGACGTCGGCCGGTTTACTGCACGGAGGGTTCATGCGTTAACACCACAACCGACATCTTGTTCTACTCGCGGCGGCGCTGTATTTCTGGAGAAGTGTAGACACTGCGGCTTTTCTCCAACATTCCTGCCGTGGTTTATTTTCCCCTCTGGCACGCTCCGCTTCCTGAAGCCCGTGGCCCACCACATTGTTTGGGTCTCCAAGCACAATGGACAGGACCGCATTTTGCTGAGATGGCGACCGGGTTCTTTTCTCCTCGCCACAAGCCCTCAAGTAAAAACCTCTGTGATGTTTGAGTCGAGGAGGCGAGGCCACCGCGTCCATTCGGAACCAAAGAAAAAACCCACACATGCTGACCTCCAGAAACGAGCACGGGGAAAATGATCTAATGGCGAGCAAGGAATCTCGAGCACATTCGTCCGCTCTCTCTTTAGAAAGAAATCTGCTGCAGATGAGGTGTTTTTGTTGCTAGAAGGGTTTTTTAGTTCCCACAAATCTGAACCGTTTAAATAAAAAATTCAGTTCTGTCTAGAAACACGTCCTGATAGTGGCTGTGGCTAGTTGCAGTTATGAATAATAACTTTATTGGACGTTTCTCTGTGAGCAGGCCGCGGTGGGAATGACAGTGGCTGTAATGCATGTAGGAAAGTAGTTCCGGCCCGGGCTCGTCGCCGTCCTCCGCGGGTGCGCAGGCACGCCGCCGAAGAAAGTAGATCCATTCTGGAAAGAACCGTGAAGGTCTCGCAGGACGTCTGCAGCCTGTCGGCGTCCCGGGCCGTGCTTAAACAAACACTCCCGTGTCGTAATAACAGCAATTCTTCCTTTTTTTTCTTTGTTTTTTTAATTCCGCCGCTGGGTAAAATATATTTTTTTTTAAAGACGGAGGTCGAGATGGTTGCCAGAAATACATCGTTTTCCGGCGCAGGGCTGTAATTAACGTTTTAATTGACTCGAAATGAATCGGGCTGAGATTGAATTGTAGACGGGCGGGAAATTTGCCGCCAGGGGGCAGCGCAGCACACCGCCGTGGCGGGAAAAAATGGCGCGCAGTGGATCTTCCCGGTTTTGACCCCCAAAACAGAACTGGACTCCACTAAAGACCCCTGAAAGTGTCTGCTGGGTGGCACAAGGCCCTTTTTAAATCACTGTTCTAATTAAGCTCCTAGAAAGCTCCTGTCTCGGTGCGTTATTAATTTCTCTCTCCGAAACAGTCCCAGGGAAACGAATTATGCGGGTTTCATGCACCAGCTTCAAACTTCATATTCAGTTATCAGGATGTGAGAGAGCAGCGTCTACTCAAATTCAAATTAGACGGTCTTACGTAACCCAGGCCGCATGGAGGCCTAATCTGGCCCGTCTGCCGGCGCGCGTGATCAAAGCCGCCACAAGGCCACACCCCGAAGGCCATCAGAGGATTCGTTGGGGGCGTGGCCTTGAGGTTCACGACCCTTGCATGTTCCCAGCCCGGAATGATGCTGATGAGAGAGGTGCTTCGGCCTGGAGGATCATGGGATGTGCGATGGGTGGGGTGGAAGTGACCCCAGGCGGGCCCCTGCTTCTATCTGCAGATGTAACACCTTCAACACCTTCGGTTCTTTTATTCCTGATCTTTCCCCTTCGCCACCCGCCTCCCTCATCCGGTCCTGGCGCAGAGACGGCAGGAGCGGGAAAAAACTGGCAGAATCGAGGCCAAGCAGTCGGAGGAACGGGTTATTAATCCGCCGGCTCCAACCGCCGCTTCATTCTGCCCACGGTGGGGGGCAGGGGGAGATAATCTGCATGGCACAGCATTTCCCATGATGCCATGCCATGTCTAAATCCAAACAGCTGCTGGTTTGTGTGCCCGAACTATGACACAGGAAGGACAGAGGGACAGGTGACACTGCTGTACATCTGGTCTTTTGTGCTTAAAACTTGCCGGGTCAGCGGTGGCCTAGCGGTTAAGGAAGCGGCCTGTAATCAGAAGGTGCCACTGAGATCCAGATCCGCCAATGTGCCACTGAGCAAAGTACCGTCCCACACACTGCTCCCCGGGCGCCTGTCATGGCCGCCCACTGCTCACCAAGGGTGATGGTTAAATACAGAGGACACATTTCACTGTGTCACCGTGTGCTGTGCTGCTGTGTATCACAATGACAATCACTTCGCTTTCACGTAAAAAAACAACTGGTGCCCAGGTAGCCCCACCCCTCATTTATAGCGCGTATAGCCTCAACTAAAATGAGAATTTTTGGACATTTAAACGAAGAAGATTCTGTTAAATATTAATGAATATTTTGCAAACCAGCCAGTTACATTTCTGTGGTCTCTTGGTATAAACTTTCCCGTACTTATGCACGTTTTTTAATTGAAATGTATCATTTAAAAGTCGAGGGCATGTGATCATGGTTATTCCAGTTATTGTGGTTATTGTCAGGCTTTGCATGTAGGAGGTGGGGGATGAAATGTGTGTGTGAACTGCACTCATCTATCCAAATACAGAAGTAGAGACACACGAATGAGCACGGCCGAGCGATGTTGTCGGTCAGTCCCTATTGCCGCGGGTCATGGAGGGCGGCGAAAGACGGCACCATTGCAGAAGAGCTGAGAAACAAGCTGAAGAGCGATCCAGTTCAGGAATCCCGGCACAAAAAGTGGACCCGGCCAACAAGACATAATCTGGTTTATATCTTCCTCCTGCCGAAAGATGTTGACACCTGACACAAACGGCATCTATATGAGCCTAGTGGGGACGACAAAAGTCCCAGGTTCAAACCCCACTTTCTACCATGGTGTCCCTGAGCCAGCCACACAGAACACGTGGGAGCGTACGTTCAGGGACATAACATCCCTGACAAAAGTCGCTTATCTATTTTGTAGAAACAGCTGCTATTAACCTGACTTTTAATTTATCAGTTGGTGTTAGACATAGTACTGTAAAAAGATTTTTGTCGCCTGTACAGAACTTGAACAAATTTACTGCAAATACAAAAATATGTGAGCAAGTTGTGGTGCTGTGAGATCCAAATTTTATATCTTGTATGACGTCCATGAGCTTGAAGGATTCATACAAGTCATCAGGAATAGAACAGACAGCAGTCTTGCATGCCTCCCAAAGTTCATCAGTATTCTTTGGTTCCGTCTTCCATGCTTCATCTTTCATCCAACCCCACACATGCTCAATGATGTTCATGTCTGGTGACTGGGCTGGCCAATCCTGGAGCATCTTGATCTTCTTCACCTTGAGGAACTTTGAAGTGGAGATGGAAGTATGTGATGGAGCACCGTACTGCTGCAGAATTTGGCCTCTTTTATGGTCGGGAATATAAAAGGTAACTAAGATTTCTTGGTATTTCAGCCTATTGATGATCTCACACACCCCCACGCTGGATGTAACCCCATTGTGTTCTCTGTTGGTAAAGATTTACAGGCCTGGGTCTGTAAACGCTGGAAAATGTCAGGGGTGCGGGCTTTCGATAAATCCAGACCCCGACCTGGCCCGACCTCTACTAAACCGCAAGGTCTGTGAGCCTTTTCAGGGCAGAGGTCCTGCCGTTCTGTAGCGCTTTCATGGTCCGTGACAAGGGACACTCTGCGATGGCTTTAGGGACACTTATCCCATCTTTATCGGGGATATTGGGGTCCTAGACCTGATGGCAGCTGTCTTGCATGGTCCGAGAAGAAATGTGGGGACAATCTTGGCAGCCATGACAAGCGCCCTGTCATGATCCAGTCCGGAAGGGGTTTTGTCCTGTGTAATGTTTCCTGATCGTGTTCACCTGTGTCTGATGTATAAAGCTGCCCTGTTTGTGTCTTTGTTATGTTACATGTCCACCAGTTTCCGGATGTCCCCCCCCCCGTCCTGTTCATCACAAGATTAAACCCGTTTTGTGGCGTAGTGTGAATGCGTCCTTCTTCTTCGTCAAGTCCTGTCATCATCTCAGTTCATCTGCCTCGCCATGCCAAACGGCCGTGACAGGCGCCCGGGGAAAAGCGCGTGGGGACAGTGCCATGACCTGTAGGGACACATATCCCACCTTTATCTGGGATATTGGGGTTCTAGACCCGACAGCAATCCTCATGGCTGAAGAGTCTTGTTTCTGGGGGAACGCTCGGCGCTCAGGGTGAGGAAGAGGAGGAGGAGGAGGAGGAGCGTCTGACGCTCCGTGCCGCAGAGACGCGCTGACTCCGCCCCCTCCTCCTCTTCCTCCTCCTCCTCCTCCAGCGCCTCCACCGGAGCAGCACCGCGCAGCGCCGGGGAGGGAATGCGAGCGGCTGAAGGTGAAGAGCAGTCCTGCGGCACGCCGATCTGACACCCGCGGAAAGGAAGATGGAGGTTCCACGCGTGGGCCACGGCGTCAGCAGCCCCACCAGCCCGTGCGAGGACATGATGAAGAACCTGAGCTTGGAGGCGATCCAGCTGTGCGACCGGGACGGTGAGTGGAACGCGTGTCGATGTGACGGGGAGGCGTTCAGCACCATGGACACCGACCGGGGAGGCGTGTTGGGTGGGTGGGGTGGGTCGATATTTTCGTCGAAAACGTGTGTCCACAGATGCACACGTCGAGACAAAAACGGGGCGTTTAGCCCTGATCTGCTGATTCATGGAGCCCGGAGACACCGGAGACACCGGAGACACCGGAGACGGGCTCTCCCGCGTTTTCATCCAATTTAAACAAAAAAAATAAAAGAGAGAGAGAGAAGATGCTTTATTTTGTGCGTGAAAGGCCGCGTCCAGTGACGTCACCGTGCGTGGTCAGTAAAAGAAGAGCCGCGGGGCTCCACGCCCGTCTCATACCCACGTGAGCGATAACGTGGCCTTTAACACGCCGGACACGAGTGTGGAAATCGGCCCACCAATGCATCTGGAGCCCAGACCCCCGGCTCGAACCGCACGCTTGCTGGAAGGTGTGTGTGTGTGTGTGTGTGTGTGTGTGTGTGTGTGCAGTACAAGAAGACCTGCTGCTTGGTATTCCTGGCCAGTCGTCTTTGCCCCTTCCTTCGGCCATGTTGGCAGGGCAGGAAGTTGCGGGGAGGGGGGGTCTGGAACCGGGCAACGTCCCCCGCCGCTTCTCCAGAAAAAAAAAAAAACAAGGCTTCTGACGCACTTCCCCACCCTCGCTTTTGGGCCAGATTGTCCTTTCTCGGCCCGGCTTTGCGTGAGTCAGGTGACGCCTTCTGGCCGGGGCCTCGTCCGCTCCCCCATCTCTGCAGGCATTACGCATCACAACCACATTTCGTCCTGATATTTACACGTTTACTGGTGTCCCGGTGCTCAGTTGACGGCGTCCTGCGCCTGGATGGTACGTTCCTTCCCTAAAAACACCGGCTTTCATCAAATCTGGCCTTTAACCATAAAATCAATCCAATTTGTTCAGTTCATTCTGCTGTGAAACACCGATATGTATGCAGAATATGAAAGTCAAGGATCTCCACAGCATTAAGAATACATTCATGTTTTCCAATAGCTTGTAATTTAAATATATACATAAAAAAAACGAAGCGAATAATGGATAACGACACCGTGTCTTAAAATTATTCTGGGCCACTTTGTCCTGAAACATTTGAATATTGAGTGTGATGGAGTATCGGTGGCAGTCGGGGTGGGCGGGGCAGCAGGGTCCTTTGGGGGCCGGACCCCAGATGGGCCCGTGTTTTGTGTGCGCGCGTACCCCAGCTGTGACAGAGGGACCCCCGACGTGGGCGTAATGAATGAATGGCGCGTTTTAGGGGACAGGCCATCAATTTGCTAATTGTGTCCGTCGGAGTCAGAGCGCAACGCAAGACCAACACGGCGCACAAAAGCCATTTTTGTGGAAATAAGGGACTCCGTTCATCATTGTGGAGTCCATTCAGGGCGGATAGTGGCCGGGGGGGTTGGGGCGCACCATGAATACGGGGACACGGAGATGACCAACATGAAAAATGAAAAACATTCTGTACCGCTGGTACACACAATATTACAGTTTTGAGGTTTGTATTGTTGGTTGGTGGCGAAATTCGAATAATTAGTCATAATAATAAAAAAGAATTAAATTACAGCAAATAAAAAAAAAAAAATCTCATGTTCTCACTGCTCAAAATAAAAAATAAAGGGAACACAGAAACGAGACATCCTAGATGTGAAATGTTCTTATTGAACACTTTGTTCTCTACATGTGCTGACAATAAAATCACACAAATTATTGATGGAAATCAAATTATTCATCCCGTGGAGGTCTGGATTTGCAGTCACACTCAAAATTAAAGTGGAAATGTCCTTAAAACAAGTCAAAATGAAGCTCAGCCTCCACGTGCCTGTATGACCTCCCTACAACACCTGGACATGCTCCTGATGAGGTGGCGGATGGTCTCCAGAGGGATCTCCTCCCAGACCTCCTGGACAGTCTGTGGTGCAACTTCCAACTATTTGGTGGATGGAGCGAGACATGATGTACCAGATGTGCTCAATTGGACTCAACAGTCCATTGCATCAATGCTGCAGGCAGCAGAATGTTCTCCATGGCGTCTCCAGTGCTCCTCCTGTTCCTCCCTCCACAAAGTCCTGCTGCTGGGTTGTTGCCCTCCTACGGCCTCCTCCACACCTCCTGATGTGCTGGTCTGTCTCCTGGTAGAGCTTCCATGCTCTGGACACCACGCTGACAGACACAGCAAACCTTCTTGCCACAGCTCGCATTGATGTGCCATCCTGGATGAGCTGCACTACCTGAGCCGCTTGTGTGAAAAGCACCGCCAGCGTTCAAAAGTGACCAGAACATCAGCCAGAAAGCAGAGGAACCGAGAAGCGGTCTGTGGTCCCCACCTGCAGGACCACGCCTTCATTTGGGACGTCTTGCTCATTGGCTATAATTTCCACCTGTTTTCTATTCCATTTGCACAACAGCATGTGAAATTGATCGTCAATCAGTGATGCTTCCTGAGTGGACAGTTTGACTTCACACAAGTGTCACTGACTTGGAGTCACATTCTGTTGTGTCCCCTTTATTTGTTCAGCAGTGTACAGGGTTCTAAATGCAATATATAACTCCAAAATCTGGCTGCTTTGTTCACTATTGTCATCATCAAAAGCCGCTTGGTGAGACGCTCATTAACACGAGTGACTGATAAGAAAGCGCTCAGCATGAACCTTCACCACTGTTGGAACCCGTCCCCGTTGTCCAACTTAAAGGTGGTGTTCTATAATGTAAAAAATTAGTAGGGGTGTCCAGTCTTGTAGTGTATATGTTTCTTGCATTAGCATGCTTATGCAAGAGTTGACTTCAACGTCGCAAACCAATATTTCTTTCGCCCGTTGATTCTTGAAGCCTCGAAAAGCACCGTCTTAGCCCCGCCCCACTGTCTGCATCAGCCGCTTCACCAGCGAGCCATTAAACCTTCACCCAGTCAAGACCACCACTTCACCTCCACCGCACGCTGCGTTAAAAATACAATTGAACTGCAGCCCGTTTTTTCCCCCATGAGTGTTCAGAAATATGGAATATTAATTTCAGCATTTCTCAGGGCTGGTTGTGAGGGGCTGAACGCGCCTGCCCGCGGCGTGCCAGACCCCTCATGTGACACGCCGATTCTGCCCATGTGAGGTTTTTCACAATTTACATTTACAGCATTTACCAGACGCCCTTATCCAGAGCGACTTACAGCCAGTAGTTACAGGGACAGTCCCCCCCTGGAGACACTCAGGGTTAAGTGTCTTGCTCAGGGACACGATGGTAGTAAGTGGGATTTGAACCTGGGTCTTCTGGTTCATAGGAGAGTGTGTTACACACAAGGCTACTGCCTACCACAATCAGCACGTGTCTCACGGCGTTCCTCACAGAGAAACACGGCTCCCTCAGATCCACTTCTGCTGGGCTGTAAACCGCCGCCGGCAGGCCCGTCCGTCACCTGTAATGTGGTGAGACCATCTTGGTAAAATAGCCGGGGACGCCTTCTGTCATGTGCAAAATCTCACAAAAATTTTTGACGGAAGTCAAATGAATCAACCTGTGGACGTCTGGATTTGGAGTCAGACTAGAAAAGTAGAAAAACACACAACAGGCTGATCCAACTTTGATGTAATGTCCTTAAAACAAGTCAAACGTGGCAGATGTTCTCCTGAGGGATCTCCTCCCAGACCTCCTGGACAGCCTGTGGTTCAACATCCAACTATATGGTGGATGGAGCGAGACATGATGTCCCAGAGGTGCTCAGTTGGACTCAGGTCTGGGGAACGGGCGGGCCATTCCATAGCATCAATGCCTTCTCTGCAGCTCCTCCTGGAGCAGCTCCTCCTGGAGGTAGTGGTTGTGCTGTAGTGCTGTAGACCGCCCGTACGTCATCCGTAATGTGGCGAGACCATCTCGAACAAGCCGCGAGAACAGGGGGGTAAAAAAGCCGGGGAAGATGAGCGCCACCATGATCCACCAAGTCACCCCATCATCGAGCTACACACAACGGAACTGTTTGGTGTTACGTGAGTTATAAATTCACTTTCCAGGCAGTGATGCGCCTGGATTGAAATCACGAACGTCAGACATCAAGATATCAGAAATCAACAGGCGCCTTGACCCTGTTTGCCGTTGCCAGTTTATTCCATGTTTAAAATGAGAAGAAATGCAATGCAGTTCTCCCCAGGCTCTCCAGTTTCCTCCCACCATGCCCACTAGGTGAACTGTCCCTATGTTGTCCACAGGTGTGGGTGTGTGTAGCCCCGCCCTCTGGATGGACTGCAGCAGCCACAACCGTGACTAGAACTAAGCGGTTATGGGAAGTAAGTGAAGTGATTGTGAAACGCTGCAGCACAGCACATGGTGACACAGTGAAATGTGTCCACTGTATTTAACCGTCGCCTTTGGTGATCAGTGGGCAGCCATGACAGGCACCCGGGCAGCAGTGTGTGGGGACGGTACCTTCATCAGAGGGACCTCGGTGGCACCTTGGTGGATCAGGATTCGAAACGGCAACCTTCAGATTACAGGGCCGCTTCCTTAAACGCTAGGCCACCGCTAGGCAAAGTGAAGGCCAAGTATATCGCAAGCATGTGGATTCAAACTATGCAAATATTGCAAATATGCAAATCGCAAACAGCCCGCAACCTTGGCGTAACAATAGACAAGCAACTCTGCTTCTCGACTCACATCAGCAATCTTTCCCGCTCATGTAGATTCCTTCTCTACAATATCAGATGAATCCATCCTTATCTGTCAACCCAGGCCACCCAGATCCTGGTTCAGTCCTTAGTAACCTCACGACTGGACTACTGTAACTCCCTTCTAGCTGGTCTACCACTATGTACCATCCCACCTCTACAACTCATACAAAATGCAGCAGCACGACTGATCTTCAACCTTCCCAAACTGCTACGTTCCCTCCACTGGCTCCCAGTAGCTGCACGCATCAGGTTCAAAATACTGATGTTGGCCTACAAAGTCAAACATGGAGTAGCACTATCCTACCTCACAGCCCTTATTACACCTCACACTGCACCTCGTATACTCCGAGCCTCCAGTACTGCTCGCCTGGTCCCTCCATCTATGAAGGTAAAAGGAAGACTGTGGGTGGTTGTAGCCTAGTGGGTAACACACTCACCTGTGAACCAGAAGACCCGGGTTCGAATCCCACTTACTACCATTGTGTCCCTGAGCAAGACACTTAACCCTAAATTGCTCCAGCGAGACTGTCCCTGTAACTGCTGATTGTAAGTCGCTCTGGATAAGGGCGTCTGATAAATGCTGTAAATGTAAGACGTTCATCTAGACTCTTCTCCATCTTGGCCCATCGGTGGTGGAATAAACTTCCCCTCGAGGTCAGAACAGCTCAGTCACTGAGCACCTTCACACGGCAGCTCAAGACCTTCCTCTTTAGAGAAGATTTAGATGAACTTTCTTATTGTTGAACTTGTGTACAGAATCTACAACAGAGTGAATAAAAAGGTTGTATTCATAGTTGGGGGTCCTAGTGAACCGGAATTGATCTCTTCATCGATAATAAGTTGAAAGCACGTTGTAAGTCACTCTGGATAAGGGCGTAAATGTAAATATAAATGTAGGTGTGGTAATATGTGGATAAAAATGTTGATGTAATAATTAAAAGATGACATATTTTGAAACCTTTACCAAACCTGTTTTGTCTTTTTTGTCTTCATCTATCTTGTATGCTCTAGTGTGCAGATTACATATTTAGACTTATCACAAGAGTCCATATGTGACAAGTGCAGAAAGTTGGAAAGTTATTGAAAAATTTACATTTACAGTATTTACCAGACGCCCTTATCCAGAGCGACTTACAGTCAGTAGTGACGGGGACAGTCCCCCCCTGGAGACACTCAGCGTTAAGTGTCTTGCTCAGGGACACAGTGGTAATATGTGGTTTGAACCTGGGTGTTCTGGTTCATAGGCTAATAGTCTAGTTGGTTAGAAGAAGCTCCAGCTTCAAACCCAAGTTACTACCACTTTTGTCTCCAGGGGGACTGTCCCTGTCACTACTGACTGTGAGGCACTCTGGATAAGCGAGTCTGGTAAATCCTGTAAATTTAAATGTGAATCATCATCAAATGATTATGATTCATGCACTCTTATTCCTTCTTGTGTTTTGCGAAGCATCTTGCATCATATGTCATTTGTGTGTTTTATTTGCCAACATTTCGTGTTTAAACAGTCCAGGGAACCGACACTGAATATCTCTGAACATGAATAAAACCCCTGAAATCCAGAAGGCTGAATTTCACGATTATTACTCGGACAATTATTAGGATATTGATTCGTGGCCACGGGAACGGTACGTGTGCAATAACTGCGTCTGCAATTTTTTTCTTTTCCTTTTGGGCTGATGTTAGTATGAACGCTCTATGAACTGAAACTGAAGTGTGTGTGTGTGTGTGTGTGTGTGTTATTTCAGCGTGATGAACACTCAGTCTCATGGGACCAGTGAGATGGTATTTAAAAATGCAGCGCGACTGGGGACATTAGCAAGGGGGCGGGGCTTAGTAATTACGCCCAGTGACAGTCCATTACTGGCATGTCCCTGCAATCCCAATGGCAACAGGACAGAATGATTTCACAAAAACCAGCGAGTAAAATGGAAGATTCCGGAAGTTTGCTCGGCAAGAAAATCGTACGGGACTCGATTAGGTGAACTGAACAGCCTTCCGATTACGGGTCCGCCCCACTAGTTACAGCTTACAGCGCCTGGTATTCCCAGGCAGTCTCCCATGTACCAACCCTGCGTAGCTAAGCACATCATGCACTGGGCTGGACAGCGGCGAGAATTTCGGGAATTCTGCTGGCACGGTGCATAGAAACAAGAACGGGCCAGGACTCCTCGCCACTTGTTTCCTTGGAAACCGTTCTAAATTTAAAAGAAATCATTCTGCAACTTCCTGTACCTGATTTTGATGTTTTGCCTTTGTCTTTTGGGAAGATTACAGATGATTAAATATGGAAATATTCTTTACATTTCTGGAAGGATGTTGACACACAATTTTAATCGGTGCACCTTCTTGCAGAAACCCTTACATTTTGGGTTAGGTGGCGAACAACGACGCAGTTAATGATGACCTCTGGCCAGACGGCGTCAGGAATGTGGTGGAGGGAGGAGATGGGATTCTCTGTAGGGTTGGGAGTGAATCTGATAACTGGGAAGCTGAAGGTTGGCTCTCTGTGCTGGTGGAAGGTCAGGTCTAACAAGCTAATGATAAATCATCTAAACGGCCTGCTGCTTTTCTTTGCATAACGCAACAAATTGAAATGCACAATGTGCCGACGCATCTTCTACAATTAGCATCAGACATTATTGCAGAGCCGCGCAGTAGTGACATGACTCTGAGAGCAAAAAAGCACCGATCACATTTATCTGCGGTGTCCTTCTCCATCGATCCTTCCTGTAAAATTATGTGTCTGCCGCCAGGCTATTTTTGTCCAGAGAGTTATGAAATATTAACGCTCTGCTTAAGGCGGCGGGATGGTGGAGCGAAACCCGGCCCGTCCCAGTCGCCAGGCTCAATATCCACAGCGTCACCAGCGAGTGAAGGAACTGAGGCAGTTCGATGCCATGAGACAGTTAGATGCCATGAGACAGTTAGATGTCATGAGACAGTTACATGCCATGAGACAGTTAGATGTCATGAGACAGTTAGATGTTATGAGACAGTTACATGCCATGAGACAGTTAGATGCCATGAGACAGTTAGATGCCATGAGACAGTTAGATGCCATGAGACAGTTAGATGTTATGAGACAGTTACATGCCATGAGACAGTTATATGCCATGAGACAGTTACATGCCATGAGACAGTTAGATGTTATGAGACAGTTACATGCCATGAGACAGTTATATGCCATGAGACAGTTACATGCCATGAGACAGTTAGATGTTATGAGACAGTTACATGCCATGAGACAGTTATATGCCATGAGACAGTTACATAACTTTTGCTGGCTGAGGTGTAAATCAAAAAGAAATATTAGTCAAAATAAATGTTTTTTTGACTTCTCTTGAGAAGGAGTAAACGTGAAGGGTTTAAAAGTGCTGCAGTGATCGGACAGTCCAGATGATGTGAACAGTCCCAGTCGCCAGGCTCAATATCCACGGCATCACCAGCGAGTGAAGGAACTGAGGCAGTTCGATGCCATGAGACAGTTAGATGCCATGAGACAGTTAGATGTCATGAGACAGTTAGATACCATGAGACAGTTAGATGCCATGAGACAGTTACATGCCATGAGACAGTTAGATGCCATGAGACAGTTAGATGTCATGAGACAGTTAGATACCATGAGACAGTTAGATGTTATGAGACAGTTAGATACCATGAGACAGTTAGATGTTATGAGACAGTTAGATGCCATGAGACAGTTAGATGCCATGAGACAGTTAGATGTTATGAGACAGTTAGATGCCATGAGACAGTTACATGCCATGAGACAGTTAGATGCCATGAGACAGTTACATGCCATGAGACAGTTAGATGCCATGAGACATTTATATGCCATGAGACAGTTACAAGCCATGAGACAGTTACATGACTTTTGCTGGCTGAGGTGTAATAAAGAAATATTAGTCAAAATAAATGTTTTTTTTACTTCTCTTGAGAAGGAGTAAACGTGAAGGGTTTAAAAGTGCTGCAGTGATCGGACAGTCCAGATGATGTGAACAAGTCCAGGGTAAAAGTAGAATTATAAACCACAGCAGGAAACTGACCAATCTGGCAACATGATTCAGACAAGCGAAGACGGATGAATAAAGCTTGGACGGCATATTAAACATATGATGATTTCACCAGAATAGATTCATTGCTGCCTTCACCTGCGCCAAGCATACAGATTATTCTTAGCCATGCCACGTATCTGCTGACTGTATTATTTGCATACTAGTTCATCTCAGAAGATCAGAATCTAGAAGACTAGAAACAACAAACCCTATTCCAGTTTTTTGAGGTGCTCTAGTATATGCAGTAAACTCTCACTTTATAAAATTCTGACTAAATTAGGCAAAGCGAACTGGTGAATCAGCATCATGATAGAATGGACGCTCCATGCAGGGCTATAATTATAATTGTATGGTCGTTGCTTTGTGTTCTGTTTCGTATATAGCGTACAATGAAAGTCCTGTGCATCCTTTTGTAGTGCAGAGGAAAGTTGGTCAGGGGGCTTTTAGGTTCACCCTAGAGTCCCACTCAATAGGCTCCTTGTCGGCCCTCGTGGAGTAGCCCGCTGTAGGAGTTGTGAATGAGGACGGCCTTTGTTTGTGGCGTTTGCGTGCTTTGTGTGTCCGCTGTTGTCTGGTCACATGAAGATGCTTTATGCATTTTACGCCTCCGCCCGCAACAGCTAAACTATTGACAGTGCGCTGTGTGCAATTTTTATTTATAGTTAAGACGACGCAACCAGGGAAAAATCCGAGAAGTAGAATTCGAAACACTGCTGCGAAACTGGCCAATCTGGCAACAATAGTTCATAAATGGCTGCTGATCAGGGCAAATCTGCAGTTAATTGACGACTGATTAAACATGGTCAAAGGCCGACTAACCTGACTCATCAACGACAGCTAGCATGCGAAGTAAGATTCAGCGAGAGCCCAGGACACAAGATCATGCAGCGCCGTTTTCTTCTCTATCCTCTACTGTCTTCCTCTAACCGTGCGATAGCAGCTTCTGCAGCCAGTCTGTAGCCTGTATAAAGTTCAATAAAAACCATGTCCTGTCTCCAAGGAACCAAGTCCCTCGCTTAGCGCTGCGCTCGGTGCCAGTTTGAAAATAGGGCCCTGAAAGTACTGGGATGTTGGCTCTGGGGTCTCTGGCCATTGGGTTCGTGGCATCAGAGCGATGGAACGCCGGGTTTCGGTTTTGGGGGTTCAGCGGAGGATATTATGCTTCTTCCTCTCTCATGAAAGAAATCCGCAGGAGGCGGATACCGAGAAAACAATGATGTCACGCTTTTTGGAAGTGTGACTGTGGCGGGTGGGGAAGGTGGAGGCAGGGCTGGATTATGGGATGATTCATTATTATTATTTTTTTTTGTGTGTGTGTGTGTGTGTGAGGATTTATCCAACGAGAGATTATACCCCCCCCCCCCCCCCCACCCTATGAAAAACATGCTGTCCCCACCCCCTAATGCCAGCTTTGTAATATCTGCAGGGGTCTGACCCTCGTGGCCTCACGTCCAGCGCCGACTGATGACATAATCACCAGCTCTTTCTGCTGGGGTGGGGCGTGAGTATGCCAGGCATGTAAAACGAACCCTAAGCCCCTCTAAGCCAATCGCCGGCTGGCCCTGGCGAGCGGCCGCCTCCCCCCCCCGGCCTGCCGCTGGTGGCTGAGCGGGGGGTCGCTGCACTGAGGCAGGGGACAGGAGACGGCGGCGGGGACATGCACGCTTCGTGCCGCGAGTGGAGGCGTCGCTTTGATTCGTCCAGCCGGTAAGGTGCTTCGGGCCCCAGACGAACGCGGGGAACGGTGACTGAGCGAGAGTTTAAGAAAGGAGCTTATTGATTATGAATTTGATCCTGGTGGAGATGTCTACTGTACGTGGAGAGCATCCATTGTGGTGTCTCATTTGCCCACCTGGCTGCAGCCGGTTAGAAGAACGCGGCCAGAGAATCTTCATGGGCGTAAATAAAGAAATGAATGCGAGAGACAGATGGAAAACAGAATATTCAAGGCAGATTAATGTTCGGGCGTCGCCCTTGAATCCGAGATTCACTTTGGCACAGAAGGGCCGAGAGCGGCGGATACGCAACAGGCGCATCGTGCTACATCATGCCGTCACAGATGGGCAGAGACATAATCCCGGGGACAGATCCGTTTTTTCCTCCTCATCAAATCCCTCCGGACTTCGTTCAGACGTGCCGCCATCGGCACAATAAAGCCAGCAGGTAGATGGGAACGAGTTCAACAAAGCAAAAGACAAGAACATTTGCCGTATATGAGTACTATACTGTATGATTGTGGCTGAGAGTATTAATTAATAAATATTAATAAAAAATAAACATATCATGAAATCTAAATGAAATCCAGCATGTCAGATTATCAGAATATTACCAAGGATAAGTCGAACGAGAAAAATTTATTCATTATTACAGTCATGACTTGGTTTGGCATTTTAAAATTTGTGACAGTAGTATTATGAAGTGTAAGGTGGGAAATCACAAGCCCGTGATGTTCTACACCTTTGTTTTGCGTGGAGGTTCATCACCTCCGTTCTCCATGTCTTAGTCAGGCGGCCTTCCCCCGAGCAAGAGGTGTGAAGGGCCGGCCATGTGTTTTGTGGTCCTCCGCTCTGTCTTTGTCGGCCCCAGACGGGGGACGCCAAGGGCGTGACCGGGCAGAAACAACAAATTCTGATTGGTCTGTGGCAACGTCCTGGGAGTCAAATGTATAAAAGAATTTTCTCTTCTTTTTCCTTTCCATCGGGAACTACCGGGTTTTTCCTCCAGTTTCTGGGCCTCTCCCTGTTTTTGTCCTGGACCAGGCGAGCTCTCTGCAGCTTGGCTCGTGGCTGTTCTCTCTCTTCCTCTATCCCTTTCTCCTCTCTTTTTTTTTTTTTTTTTTTTCCCCTCTTTTTCCTCTAATGTGCCACGCCTCTTTCTGCCAGGTAACATCAGATTGGTTTTGATACAGTGCTTTTGTGTAGAGAGTTATTTTTTTTATACTTTCTCCTTTTTTTACAGTAGTATGCCTCTACACTTCACCTCACGTAACCATGGCAACGCGTGCTTTTCGGCGAAGGAAGGTGCCCTCGTCAGATTGTCACCGTTGTGCTGTGCAGCGTGGGCGCACTTTTAAGAGAAATCGGCTGTAACAGCGCTCTGTAATTACCGCCCAGGACGGCGAAGCCGACGAGCGCTCTTTTGTACCCCCCCCCCCCCACACACACACACACACATACACACACCACCCCCGCTGGGGAAGAAAAGAAAAACGCGAGGAGGAATAAGGAGAAGAGAAAAGAGAGAGATCAGAGTTTTGGAGAATTCCCTTCACAGTAAAAGCCCCCATCTGTCACATCACAGGGCCCGAGCGTGACCGAGCAGCAGTGTGTGTGTGTGTGTGTCGGTGTGTGTGTGTGTCGGTGTGTTGCGCCGCCGTCCTAATTCACTCCAGTCCCACTAGGCCGCTTCGCTGACGGTGCCGGCGTGGGGCCGTGGTAGCGCTCTTCTTTCACTCGCTCTCTCTTTCACCGTCCATTCACAAATTCCCACCGGCCGAGAGGTAAATGGACGCCGCCGCCGGGATCTTCTGACGCCTTCATCTGGTAGTTCAGCTTTCGTGGTAAAAAGGATTTTATTTACCCCCCAGTCCAGACTGAAAGATATATGAGGATTTTAACATTTTTGCCATCGGACTTTTACTTTGAAATTGTGTAATTGTTTTCAGTTTTTGGTGACACCGCGAAAAGTCTCCTCTGCATTTAACCATCACCCTTGGTGAGCAGTGGGCGGCCATGACAGGTGCCCGGGGAGCAGCGTGTGGGGACGGTACCTTGCCCACTGGCACCTTGGAGGTTTGGGATTTGATACGGTAACCTTCTGATTGCGGATCCGTTTCCTTACCCGGTAGACCACCACTGCCCAGAAGAAAAGTATTTAAAGTACAGAAAACTGATATATAATGTAGTACCAGGCCACGGCCCTTTCCTGTCTCTGTTGCCAAGTTGCATGTTGGGGATCCAAGTTCAATCCAGGGCAGAAAGATGCTCAATGTTTTTTTTTTTTTCCATTTCAGGCAACAAGTCCCAGGACAGTGGCATTGCAGAGATGGAGGAGCTTCCAGTTCCCCAGAACATCAAAATCAGTAACATCACATGCGACTCCTTCAAGATCTGCTGGGATATGGACTGCCGGGCCAAGGAGCGCATCACGCACTACTTCATCGACCTGAACAAGAAGGAGAACAAGAACTCGAACAAGTTTAAACACAAGGTGGGATCTGGCAACCACGGTCAACCCGTCTAATGGCTGTGAGCTATAGTGTGTACTCCTTGTCAATACCTGTACCTTAAAATCGCCATCTGATAAAATCGTCATCGCTACGCTGCCACTATAAAATGATGGAGGTATTGCATTTGTATCCAAATACAGTAGAGGCCAAAAGTTTGGACCATTTACGTTGGTAGATTCTCACATCAAAACTATGAATGAAGTGAAAACATGTTTTATATTCTAGTTTCTTTGCTCTGATTACTGCTTTGCACACTCTTGGCATTCTCTCGATGAGCTTCAGGAGGTCGTCACCTGAAATGCTTCTCCAACAGTCTTGAAGGAGTTCCCAGAGGTGTTTAGCACTTGTTGGTCCAGCTCACCCCAAACCATCTGGATTGGGTTCAGGTCCGGTGACTGTGGAGGTCAGGTCTCCACTTTTTGTTAAGTCCATAACTCCACATGTTATGTACTTAACTCATAGTTTTGATGCCTTCAGTGAGAATCTACCAATGTAAATTGTCACGAAAATCAAGAAAACACGTTGAATGAGAAGGTGTCCAAACTTTTGGCCTGTACTGTACATTCCATTAATTTTTAAGTACGTGCACAACAGCTGACGCAAAGAATGCAGCATACAGCCCGTGGCTGTACGTACATACGTACATAGTTAACAGCAAGTATAGTTCTGCGTTGAGGGTGCCGATCCAACACAGCGGTTACTTTATTTTCCCCATGCAGGATGTCCCCACTAAGCTGGTGGCCAAAGCCGTGCCACTGCCCATGACCGTGAGGGGCCACTGGTTCCTCAGCCCACGCACCGAGTACACGGTGGCCGTCCAAACCGCGTCCAAGCAGAGCGACGGAGACTACGCCGTGTCCGAGTGGAGCGAGATCATCGAGTTCTGCACAGCCGGTCTCCGTCCCGACTCCCGCCGCACGCATGATGCACACTACGTAGCGTTCACTGCGCCAAGAAGGCTGGCCTTCGCCTGCCCGCTCTAAATTTAGACCCTCTCCTCTGTCAAATCTCTTTGTTTATTCCGGTAATGCAGTGGAGGAATGTGCACTATGTGCATACGAAGGTCGCGATTTACCAGTTAACGCTACATGACATTTATTCTAAAATCCACATAAGCCCACCCAGAGAACAGCTATGGGCGGGATTTCGCGGCGGATTAGGAAAATGGAATAAAATTCAAAAACCGCCCTCATATGGAAATGCTTTGGAGAAAATCTTGCTTCCACTGCACAGCTTCACTTTCACCCCCGTCTATGTGGATATGTTCACATTTTAATTGGTATTTTAGCAAGTTAATGCCAGTAATAAATGTTTTAAAGAAGGTCCCTCCCTTTATTTTATGCCCAGAAGTAGCCACCTAATAATTTGTTATCCCTGGTCTCAGTCACTGGGCTGTACAGTAAGTTGTCCCCAATTATCCCACCAGTCATTTCACAAGGACAATGTCCTGTCTAGAAGATAGGCTGGTAGTGGCCTAGTGGGTAACACACTCGCTATGAACCAGAAGACCCAGGTTCAAACCCCACTTACTACCATCGTGTCCCCGAGCAAGACACTTAACCCTGAGTGTCTCCAGGGGGGGACTGTCCCTGTCACTACTGATTGTAAGGCACTCTGGATAAGGGTGTCTGGTAAATGCCATAAATGTAGGTTCGTCTGCACCTACAGTTCACTCACAGGGCCTTTTCTGTCCCTCAGACTACTCGACCGTGCACCTCACGCAGCTGCTGGAGAAAGCCGAGGCCATTTCGGGCAGGATGCTGAGGTTCTCCGTGTTTTACCGCAATCAGCAAAAGGAGTACTTCGACCATGCGCAGTACGTAGTTCATGCATGAGATGATGGATGATTGCAATGGCACGATTAATAATTGACTATGTTGAAAGCGCACCATCTTCCAAAAGTGCAGCCTCATGCATTTCTGATTGAAATAGCACAGATTATGGCTGTGATTAGTACCTTATAAGGAAATTGTGAAGCTTGAGGGCGCTGTTTTCAAGATGGCGCTAAGCACCATCATCTAAATGCTGTAAATGTAAGCACTAAGCATGGGCTGTGTGAGCTAAGGTAAGGAGTGAAAGAGAAACCAGAACGTCATCTGTAATGATGCTTTTATAAATGGGAGGAGTCAAATGATTGACAACTCTCACGCATGCACCTTCCTCATTTATGGATGATTTAAACCCATTAACACATCATTAAAAATTGTGTTTCTTTTATGTTTTACCTAATGATTTATACCTTTTGACTGACCTTGCACTAGCGGCCCATGCTTAGTGCACAGTGCTGCGCTTAGCACCGGTTTGAGAACAGCGCCTGGAGCCATTTAACTTCATTGATTCAGCTCCCTGCTGTGCGTCAAACACTGATAGTATTTTAACATCATAACGTGTAGTTATTATAAATCAACCAAGTTTATATTCATTTCAGTCAGTTCCATGCAGTGTTGAAACGTCCTTTTTACGTTTCGCATGGTATAGATTTACTTTGCTCTCTTTCTGCGCATTACGCTTCAGATGACTGCACCAATCACATGAAATTACCAGACCCTCACATCCATGCCTTTAAACCGTTGCTATTTATAGGCTTCTTTGTTCGCTTATCAGATGACGGCGGCACACGGGCGAGAATACGGCACTGAATTTTTTGCATCATTGTTCTGCTGCCGCGCCGGCTTGGTTTGGGGCCTGTTGGTGTCATCCAATCTTCAAGCAAATAATGAACGTTTATCCCATTAATTAGGCTGAGAAAGAACGTATTTTATTGTACATAGAACCAAGCACACCGAGCTTCCCATGAGCATCACGCTGCATCGTAAAATGAAACAACAATTTGATACACGCCGGGGAACGTTGTCCAAGCATGGTGGATTAATTATAGCCATTCTGTGGGTAATTGGGGAATTAATCATATCAGTGAGGGGGATTTGGAGGATTGTTGGAGTGTCTGGCGTTGCGTAATGAACTGTCCTTGAAAAAGGGAGCGCTTTGGAACGCCTTTGACCTCAATGAGAAGCAAGCAAAAAATTCATAAAACTCATGAAATATTCCCAGTCAGGATCGTTTGTCCTGTGTGTACATCAGAAAGTGCAGAAGAATTTGAAAAAGTTAAATTGGTCACCACTGTGGAGGTCAGCAGAAGAAGCTTGGCCAAAAATAGCAGATGTGCAAATGTGCTGATAAATGCTTACACTGTTCTCCCTGCTCTCCATAGCTCTGTGGGCCACTTATTCATAAGCTTTTCCAAGCATTTGGCGCGTGATTAATCCAAAAACGCAGGAGGATATAAATATAAGCAAAAATGTACATTCTGAAAACAGCACACATAGTGGATTTGCTCCCAAATTCATCAGAGCGGGCCAAATTATTATAATATAGAGTAGTATAAGATTATAGAGTTTACGATTCATATATTAATATTCAGGTGCCCCCTAGGCCATATATCAAGAAAAGCTCACACATGCACTATCTTTCCTCACATATACACCATATATTCCTCACACATCTACATACAAACCTGCTGCTGTGTATCACATGTGACAATCACTTCACATCACCTCACACATACACTATATATTCCTTACTCATCTACATACAAACCTTGTGCATACACCATATATTCCTCACGCATCTAGATAGTAACTTTGCACACACACCATATATTCCACACACTATATATTCCATATATATTTATATATATGGTGCATGTAGATGCGTGAGGAATATATGGTGTATGCACGAGGTTTGTATATAGATGAGTAAGGAATATATAGTGTATGTGTGAGGTGATGTGAAGTGATTGTCACATGTGATACACAGCAGCAGGTTTGTATGTAGATGTGTGAGGAATATATGGTGTATGTGTGAGGTTTGTATGAAAATGCGTGAGGAAAGGTAGTGTATGTGAAAGCTTTTCTTTTATATATGGCCTCATAGAACAATTTGTCTAATGATATTCTGAATGTCATGAGTCAGTTCATATAAAATACTTTCATCTTGCATTAAAACGCACTGATCCAACACAGTCCAAGCTGGTTCATTTTGACTTGCCAACAGGTTTCTAAGTTTAAGGGTGTAAATTAAAGTTGGTGCCAAGATTATTTACCATTTTAAGCAGCAAGTTAAACAATAATGGAAGTACTTTTGAAACCCAAATCTGTGAATGATCCTTGAACAAACATTCCTAGGGACCTTATTTACTGCAGCTTTGGCATTTTTTTGGACATGTGACAATCACTTCACTTCACACTTAAGAATCTTCCATTCTTACTTTTTCTTTTTCTTTCCAGGGAGCTGCAAAACAACAAGATGTTACCATCAGTGAAGGACAACAGCGGGAGCCATGGCTCGCCAATCAGTGGCAAGCTTGAGGGCATCTTCTTCAGTTGCAACACGGAGTTCAACACCGGCAAGCCTGCGCAGGACTCCCCGTACGGCCCCTTCCGCTTCGAGATCCAGGCCGAGGCCCTCTTCAACCCAAAGACCAACCTTTACTTCGGGGACTTCTACTGCATGTACACGGCCTACCACTACGTCATCCTGGTGTTGGCCCCCGAGGGTTCGCCGGGCGATGAGTTCTGCAAGAAGAGGCTCCCAGCGCTGGACATTGCCGACAACCGCTTCCTGACCTGCAGTACCAGCGAAGATGGCCAGCTGGTCTTCCACCACGCGCAGGACGTCATCCTGGAGGTGATCTACACCGACCCCGTGGACCTCAGCTGGGGCACCGTGGCCGAGATCAGCGGCCACCAGCTCATGAGCCTGTCCACTGTCAATGCCAAGAAGGACCCCAGCTGCAAGACCTGCAACATAAGTGTGGGACGCTAACGCTCATAAAACGCCAGACACCGTCCACCCGTCCCCTCCCCAGTGTACACCCTACCGCAGTCCCTCAGTCCCGGCCACGCCAACAGTCTCAGCCATTTTAATGTCCCAGTGACGAGCGTCTCGGAGCATGCGTTCCATGGGAGCTAAGGTCACCTTTTCCTATTTTTCTATCCGTCTTGGGGGAGGTATTTCCGTTGTCCCTGGCACAGCTTCTCGTATCCAGCTGGCTGTAACGCTTACAAAATCCAACTGTCCTTCAACCGCATTAAGTTGCATTGTAACGATTTGCCAAAGGTTCCCAAAAAACCCCGAAAAAACGTAAAAAAAAAAAAAGATGGATGTGCTGTGGACCAGCAACGATAACTGGTACTGTGCTCATGTTGACATTATTACGTAATTAGTTCCATAATTAATTACCGGATAACAGACAACAGGCATGACAGGTTGTACCTACAGCATGAAATAAAGAACGTAAAAGAAAAAGGGTCAACATCCGCACATCCGCGTTGTTGTTCAGCAGTATTCCATAGTATTTATTCTAACATACGTTATACACTGTGTTTCAAGAAATATATATTAAAAAAAAAAAAAAAACGAGAATATGCTGAATTAAAAAAATATTTATTTTGTATTGTTGTATAGAAAATAGACCCAACCACAAGTGCACAATACCAAGGACTTTCAGCATGTCAAAAAAAACTAAAAAGATTCACTGCAGAAATATATGAACGAATACATAAAACTACATGCACTAAGCTAACGTTTAGTAACGTAGCTTTCCACAGAGGATTAGTACACCAAATCCAACCTGGGACGACAACCACATTTTAACCACGACCGATTGTAGCACAATTCAACAATTGATTATTATCTTCTTCTTCTTCTTCTTTTTTGACATTTGGTTGGCATGCAGGAACACGAAAGGAGATTGTAGTCGTGTTTCGTCTGAGCATCGCTGATTTCGGACTTCCGGACGAAAGGTTACTTGAGCAGAATTGCACTTTTCCAAGAGTGTTGTTGTAGTAGTTGTAGGCATATCATATGCATTTTCCGTTTTAAGACTACGCGGTGGGACTTTTTTTTTTTTTGCGTAGAACGCATACTAACATATCAGTAACATATGCAGTACTTATCGGTTTTATTTTTTTTAAACAAAGAAAAAAAAAACTTAAACATATTCCCATATTCCATTTTTAAAAACACCACAGACAGGTATAAAATTGCACTGTATATAGAGTGGCTTCTTCTCGCAAACAGCTCCTTTATCGTACGTATCGTCTTTCCTCTTGCTGTCGCCATGGATCCTTGCACTTAGCGGGCGGACAGAGGACAGGAGTGAAAAAATTGGAGTAGTCTACAGGGTTTTCTTCAACCACAAGTCCTTCATCTGCTGTGCAAGTTGAAGTCTGCACATGCCAATGCGTTCTACTGTTGCATAACGATTTTGCATTCATTTGTGCGACTGCTTGTGTTTTTATATACTTCGGGGGGGCGGGGCGTGGGCGGGGACGTGTTTCTTGGCCGATTAGCGACGGCTCGCCGCACCACTGTGGTCACACTAGCAGGGTGAATGGAAAACCATGTCTTAACGTGGGTCTGAAGGGCCATCGTTGAATAATCCTGCTCTATCGGGCTAACCGCATTGGTCAAAAATCGCTCAAATTAAAACAAGATCTTTAAAGGAAAAGGATGATAAAATTGCATATGGTCAGGCTTTGGTTAAAGTAAAGTGCCATAATTCATGGAGGTAACATCCTTCACTCGGTTTCCGTTTTTGCTGCGTCCAGCGGTTTCCGTTACAGCCAATTAAAGGCCTTACTTAGATGAAATATTCCGATGACGAATATCGCGTCACCCCAGATATACGCATGTATTAAATATTAAAGTGCATATTAAAGTGTCACTGTTGGCACAGACATGTCACATAACATAAAAAAAAAAAAAACAAATAGAATTTTTTTTTTTTTTTGGTCCGACCATAAGGATCCAAAGTCTGGAGTGCTGGAGTACGAAGGGATGGACACGAGAAAAGAGTAGAGAGTCTGAAGGAGGGAGGGGCTTCAGATGGTCTTTGTGGTTTCTTGTTTGCTGAGGAGGACCTCCAGCAAGCGCAGCTTGGCTTTCAGACTCCGGTATTCCTGGTACTCTTCTGCCATGGGAATGCGGTCATCTTTTTGTGCAGCCCTTGTATTAAACACACACACAGACACACACCACACACAAAAAAAGAAAGAATTAATATAAACATGAACATTAAAGCCCCAAACATGTGAAGCGAATTCCGACTAATAAAGCTGTGAGGTTACTTTACATTAGACGTGGATTTAACCCTTGTGTTGCCTTACTGAGATGGTTTTGTACATCAGTGGATGGAACGAAATGTCCGTGCATCTGCAGAAACACTGTTGTACGTGATCCTCGACTTTGTTGTCTCTCCTCCTTCCCTCCCTCCCTCCCTCCCTCCCTTCCTTCGCCGGACTGTTTCATTGTGTATTGCTGAAGCTGTGTATCGACGCTGACTGTGCTAAACTCCTTTCTGTTGTGGACCAGTGTCTTTTTTTTTTTTTGGTTCCTGTTCATGTTTGGAAAAGTCGAACGTAACGCGACTGCTCATTAAAATTGTGTTAAACCCCACAACGGTGTCTCTGACGTGTCCCTTCTGTGCTGAGCTCAGGTCACGTCATTTTTGCTCGTGGATTAAGGGTTTAAAACGAGGACTTCAAAGACGTTCTCTGTTCAAAAAATGCTTTTAATCTACAACTAGGTAGAATGATGAAGGATTCAGAGGAGGGTGAGCTGGTGTCACCTTCCATCTGTCTGAAGAAGTGATCTTCGAACTCCTTCAGGGCCTTCCTTCGCCTCTTCTTCTCCGCCCGCGTCTCGCGTAGGCATTGCAACAGCTCCACCCTGCAAACAGAACATCTCACATTCACGCACTGTGCGTAATAAAATGGAAAACCGCGAAGTCGAGGTTGTACCTGGACGCCTCGTGGAGATTCGCCATGGTGATGGTCGACTGGCGCACCATTTTGACCTCGTCCAGCGGGGACACGAACGCCGGGTCGCTGTCACTCTCCTCCTCCGAGGACATCTGCCTCGCCGCCCGGCATGGCGGCGGCGGCCGCTGTCCCACGCCCTCCTCATCCGACCCCTCCTCCTCTTCCTGCGCGGGGACAGGACGGAGCGAACACACTGAGCTAGCACCTGTCCCCAAGGCTCGGCCAACACTTTCTCCGAGCACCACCACCTCCTACTTCCCTTCATCAGCACGGCCGCAGCGGCGTGAAGCGTGTTCACCCATCAGGACACTCAAATTTAAGTCCTAATAATCGGAACGTTGGTGTTGGCAGTGGGCGTGGTCGCCCATGTGACACACCCTGTGTAGAAGGGGCTCAGGAGTCCAAAAAGCTCCTATAAGCTCCTCCCCTTTTATTACACACCATCAAAAAATGGCTGGGTGGGTAACTAGTTAGTTAGTCCTCTCCAACATGCAGATAACTAGCGAGCAGATACTTCTGGAAGTCCTGAGAAAAGCCAACCTTACATTTACGCCCGTTTTACGGTGTTTAATTTGCACAATCCGTGGCTGAATGACCGGATCTGGACTCACTATGGTCGTGATGGTGGGCGTGGCACACAGGAGGTGCTTGACCATCTGATATCGGTCATACAGCGGCTTCACCAGGATCTTCTCCTGCTTGGTGCCCTGCAAGAGATGAGGGTTTGTGTTTGTGTAAAAATGCCAGGCGGACGCGCAGGCGAGAAGTAGCCCGTCCGTACCGGTCGGCCGTGCAGGCTCTCGAAGTACAGCAGGCACTTCTGCAGCGTGATCTTCTCCAGGGCCATCTGACTGTGGGTCATCTCCTGCAGAAGAGGGAGCGCGTCACTGGCCGCCCACCGGTCCCAGTGGGACACGTGGCAGGGACGACAGCGCGAGCAGAAGGCCCGCCGCAGATGGCCTCACCTTCATGTTGTCTGGGAGGCCGAGGGCCTGGCGCTTGTCCCTCAGCCGCTTCAGAAGCGCGTCCATGGTCTCCTCCAGAGCCGGTCTCTGCTGCTGGGGCTCCCCCTGCTGGTACCTGACCGTGGCGACGCGCTCCCCGTCTCTCAGCTCCTCCACTGACTGCTTCAGCCTCAGATCTGGAGGGGGTTCCACGTCATGAACATTTCTACAGTTCACTCCACCATTCATACCGAGTAACCAAAGTCACCGGCATTTTGGATTTTTATCTTTTTTTATCTACATTTTTATCTAAAACCATAAACCTTTTTAGCGTCCAGTGAAGGTTATACTTGCAGAACATTGATGGGCTTACAGGTCATGACAAACTAGACATACAGGCGCGGCACAATGTCTATGAATGTACAGATGAGACAACGCACCAAACTACAAGTGGTGGCCTAAGGAAGCGGCCCCGTAATCAGAAGGTTGCCGGTTCGAATCCCGGTGTGCCAAGGTGCCACTGAGGTGCCACTGAGCAAAGCACCGTCCCCACACACTGCTCCCCGGGTGCCTGTCATGGTGCCCACTGCTCACTCAGGGTGATGGGTTAAATGCAGAGGACAAATTTCACTGTGTGCACCGTGTGCTGTGCTGCTGTGTGTCTCATGTGACAATCACTTCACTTTCACTTTACTTTACAATAGTGCATGAGACCAAAGCACATTTACCATGCAAACCCAGAGTCCGGTTCAAGTTTTCTTTTATTGACTCGAAAAACCTTGAAAAGCCGTGAAAGCTAAAATCTTCAAGAGGCATGAATTGCAACACGCTGAGTTTCAACTTAACTGAAGGAATATTTTGAGGATAGTCTGTACTTAGAATACAGGAGGAAAGAGAGGAAATATGTTATTCGTTTCTTATTGGATGTCGGTCCATTATCTTCTATTCAAACAACATCTTCTCGTGCTGTGTTCAGACAATTGTAAAGAAAGGGAAATATTTCAAAGCTGCTGAATATTTTCGTATTCGTATTTTCAATATACATGTTTTCTAAGCCACGTACTATTATCCAGAGCGTCTTACAGTCAGTAGTTCCAGGGACAGTCCCCCCCCGGAGACGCTCAGGGACACAATGGTAGTAAGTGGGGTTTGAACCTGGGTCTTCTGGTTCATAGGTTAGTGTGTTACCCGCTAGGCCACTACCACCCTACACAAGGTCATGAAATAATAACCACAACCACCCTCTACATGAGTAAGAATGTCTTCGTATGTTAACAGGAGCTCGGTATGCAGTCGCCTGGCTGGCGAGCGGTGGTGTGGGTTGCTACGGAGACTCACCTTTCAACTGCTTGCGGGTCTTGGCCAGTTCGCTCATCAGCTTGAAGACCTCAGGGTTGGCTGACTTGTCATTGTGGGACGGCTGAAGGGAAAAGTCGGGAAGTTTGAAAGTTAAAATGTGCATTTTTTAAAAAATGTAAATCAGCGATCCAGTTCAATTATAATTATGATATAATTATATGATAGGATTCAGTTGCCATTATATTTTGGTGCTGTTTCTGGTTCACCTTTTCCTATAAAAGGCAAAACGTTGAAATAAGATTTTGTATTGGTTAGAATTCTTAAGCACAAATGTATTCATTCATTCATAAGATTTCATAAAGTCACAAATGATCGTTGCTGAGGATGGAATCAGCATGCAGTCGTCCTGCTGTTATTTGTAATAAAATTTTACCCCCTAAGAGCCGGTGGAGAAGGGTTCGAAGGGCCACTGCCGTTGGTATACCGAGGGAACATGTCCTCGTCATGCCTCATGAGTTCAAAATGCACCCATCACCAACGTTTCACCAAAAAGCAGCAAATTCTCCTCCCACATTTACATTTAGGACATTTACCAGTCGCCCTGATCCAGTAGTGACAGGGACAGTCCCCCCTGGAGACACTCAGGGTAAAGTGTCTTGCTCAGGGACACGATGGTAGGAAGTGGGGTTTGAACCTGGGACTCTGTGGTCTTCTAGGATTCTACCACGTTTTAGGTAAAGAAAGCTGAGGCTGGATCTCCTCAGATGTCTGTGGAACGTCTGTATATTAAAGGAGCATCTATGGACGTGGGTATTTTTTGGCGGTCCGTACCTTGTAGTTCATCTCCTGCTCAAAGCGCTCCTCGAACCTGCGGATTTTCCTCTTGAGGGTCTGGATGTGTCGGCTGAGCAGCGGGACGGACGGTGTGTCTTTAGCGCCCTCTTCTGGTTCGGACCTGCCGATGCCCCGTGCCCTGAGGGACGGACACCCCAGAAAGGCGTGAAGACCGAAGCAGGAACCATAACAGAGGCTGAATACGCACACACACACACACACACACACACACACACTCAGAATAATATTTAGTCGTGTTCAGCCTCACATGATGAAGTGCTGCGAGCAGGGTGGCGAGGGCGCGGCCTCCGGTCCGTTTAAAAGCGCTGGCTCTGGCTGAGGCTCGGGCACCGCGGCGACGGGAGGGGACTGTTGCCGTCGGTGATGTGATGCAGGATGCGACTGGGCCCCGGGCTGGTCTGCGGCTCCGCGCCCTCCGCCTCGGGCGGGGCAGGCTTCAGGAAGGCCTGCGGCTCTGGAGACACACGCAAATCACACCTCGACGTTAACATTACATACCAAAAATCACCAATATTACATTTCTATATATTCATATTAATAGTCTTGGTTCAATATGATTATTAAATATAAGAATTGATGATTGTATGCACTGGATTAAACACGCAGTGGATGAAAGTGGGTTAGTGTCTCCAGCTTCTTCATTCCGGGGCCGAGTATTTGACCCCAAACAGAATGGCAGGAAAAATGTCATTAAATACCGATGGTGGCGCCATGACAAACATTGCGGTGGCCTTTTACCTCTAATCCCGAAATCTGACCCCATTTTTTGGAAATGATGGTATGAGAGTTGTTTAAAAGTTCTTGTATGAAGTGAAGCACAGCACAGGGTGCACACAGTGAAACGTGTCCTCTATATTTAACAGTCACCCTTGGTGAGCAGTGGGCACCGTGACAGGCACCCGGGGAGCAGTGTGTGGGGACGAATGCATTACACATAAATCGAGCCCCTTGTACGTTATGAGTGAATCTGTTCTTGGTGTTGTTGCTAAGCAACGTCATTTAGTCTGTGGTCACACAGGCAGCGGTCACTGGTCACTTAACGTCGGGGCCGATAAAACAGGTCAAGTAAGGCAGAAAAATATTGACAATGACACTAGGCCACAGCTAAAAAATGATAAATACGAAACACATGAAGCATTTTAAAATGTTTTCTGCAGCCTGGACTGGTTTATAGTACAAAGATATTGACATTTGGACAGCACATGTCTACAAGGTTGTGAGATCGAATCGGATCTTGTTTGGGTGGACTATACTCGCTCTCCCTGTGCGGGTTTCCTCCGGGTTCTCCGGTTTCTTCCCATCATCCAAATGAACTGGCGACTCGGAATCGTCCGTAACTGTGTGAGTGTGAGTGAACGGGGCGTGTGTGCCGGCCCGGCCTGCACCCTGTGTCCTGGGATGGGCTCCAGCACCCTGACCCTGAGTAACAGGACTAACCGGTTCTGCAAATTGGGTGAGCCAGTGAGACACTGAAATGTACTTTTCATTACTTTACGTAATTATTGACATATTATTTTCTTGTTGTGCTAATGCGCCAGTACATTCTTATATTATGGATCATGTCATTCCCAAAAATACTAAAGAAGTACAGGAGTAATGTATCTTTTCTGCATCACACACACTAAATTCAGTGGCTATGAATGAAAGTGAAAAATGTGATAATATATGTATAAATGAATATGTATAATGTTAATTTCCAATTTACATTTACAGCGTTTATCAGACGTCCTTCTCCAGAGTGACTTACTATCAGTAGTTAAAGGGACAGTCCCCCCCCCGGAGACACTCAGGGTTAAGTGTCTTGCTCAGGGACACGATGGTAGTAAGTGGGGTTTGAACCCGGGTCTTCTGGTTTGTAGGTGAGTGTGGTACCCGCTACGCTACTGGCACCCAATTTCCTGCAGCTGATGCAGAATTTTGTTCCTTCCCGAATCAGAAGACTTGATATCGCAGGGGACGAAATGGACGTCATCAGGCCGCCGTCTCAGTGCGGGTGGTCGTGTGTAAATTTGCTTTAATTCTTTCATGCTCCACAGCGCCCTTTTATGGGCAGATGTGTTCCGTGACGGACGCCGTGGCGTGGCGGGTGTGACATCACGACGCTCGCACCTCCGCACCTCCCTCAGCCCGCCAGCCACCCACCTTCTAAAACCAGGACGACGCCCGACACACACACACACACACACAGTGAACAAATGAGCAAAGCCTTTCCAGCCCTTTGGTGGCGCTTGTGTCAGGACCCTGCTGTGGGGACGTCACACCAGCTACCAGGTGACGGACACTGTGACAGGAGCAGCAGAACAGGGGTGACATTTCAACATTTCAGGGGCGAATGACGTGCGCGTGTGCTGTTGTGTGTGGATAGAAACAGCACGGATTATGGCGTGTACGACTATAAAGAAACGCCAGGCTCCTCGCCGTCATTTCTGGGTCGTAACGAGGCGACCGGCTGAGAAGAAAATCCCTCCCACAATTCCACACTCGGCTCCGGATTCAAATTGAAATGTCGGCGAAACGCTCCCTCGAGTAGAAATCTGACACGCGCATGCACACACACACACACACACACACACACACACCACATCCATAATCCATGCAGAGTGATGCGGCCGGCCTTCACCTGGCACGCCGCACTCCCTCTCTCCTCCCCGGCTGCAGCGGCCCGGCGTCTGGTCCTCCTTGGCCCTCAGGCTCGGCGCCTCTTCCTCCTCCTCCTCCTCCTCCGGGGAGTGACCCACCGAGGCGCAGGAGTCGACCTCCAGGGCCTGCAGCTTCAGCAGAGAGCTCTGCAGGCAGAAGCAGAACATGCCACCGTCCAGCGATGAGAGGCGGGAGAGGACGAGACGAGACGAGGGGCGCGGCCGTGACCGGGGATGGTGGCTCCGCCGCAGCTCTGTGGGTGTGTGTCTCTAGCGTCTGCAGCAGCATGGATAATTCATGCCTCTCTGGTAGTGGCGGAAAGAAGGAGCGAGAGACAGAGGGAAGGGAGGAGAGAGGGAGGGGCAGGGCAGAATCATGGCGTCAGCGGCCTGGCTCGTCTGATAGGCTGGTGGGGAGGGCTGCGAAGATGCTCTGACGCGGAGCTTTTCCCGCATTTGTGGGGGCCGGATCGCGTTCACGCGCTGCTGATGATGTCACCGCCTCAACAGGCCGTCATTCATAAAACCAAAAAACGAGAGGGTGCAGGAAGAACACGCCCACCATTGAAGCCCGACCAATGAATGGGAGCATCGTGCCGGAGTGAGTCATCATCCTGGCCCTGAAGAAATACCCCGTGGGTCCGGCCCCGCCCTGCCAAGCGCACTGAACTGGGGACCCGCAGGCCCCTCACCCAGCTGGACTCCTGGCGTCCTGCTCTCCGGGGTCCAGAAAATCGGCCCTTTGACATTTTCCAGCTATTAATGACTGTTTTTTTTTTTTTTTTTTTCGGGGATCAGTTGCGTCACTAGTGACCGCAGGGGGAGGGGTTGCCATTTGTCACGTAAGCTCGGAGTGACACGCGGGCCGAGCTGCACGTCTGAAATGGCATTAATCACGTCCCCTTGCAAAATGAGTGAAGAACGTGAGTTTCCAGCCTGATCTGAGGCAGATTCATCCTCCGGACGGCGATGCCTCCCCATTCCACAAAAAAAAAAGTCAATTATTGAACTCTAGATTACCAGCAATCCAATAAACTCAGAATGTCTGAATCAATATCTCATTTTGAAGAGAAGAGACTCTGCAATTTCTTATTTGCATCTCACTGTAACCTATTTATTTAACAGCCATGACTGCATAGCAATAACATCTTATTGGGTGATTTTTATGAATATTGCCTTAATGGTTAACGTTTGTAATCATGGCGGGGGTCAGTGCATTTTTCAGGCATTAATGTCCCCCCCAAGAAATCTGACACACTTTCGGTTTTAGAAAAAGTTGCAAAAAACGAACGAGCCTTAAAGGTGCAATGCGTAAGATGCTGCCACCTAGTGAATGTACTCCATCCAGCAGGGGCGATATTTCACAATTCTGAAATGTGCAGATGCTGTGCGATCGTTCAGTATCACCGCATTATTACGGATTTTAGCGTTTAATTAAAACAGCCCCCCCAAGCTAAACTAACTGGAGACAGAAAGCAGATGAATGTCTGGCCAACGTGTAATAAAAGTGGCTTGTTAGAATAGATAAAATACATTTTTTAGTGGACGTTCGGTGAACTGGGCCATGTTAAAATTTATGAAAATAGCTGCGGCCTAAATGCAAGCGGGCATTACACCAGGCCGCGGGCTGCGAGGTCTCCTAACCTACTTCTCCACCGCAGCCTGGCCGGCACGTCATTTCATATTACACCGAGACTGGAAATGTCATGGCTGGAACAGTTGTGTGTGGTGACGTGGAGAGGACCGCTCGAACGTCGTGGAGCTTCCGTCCATGTCTGATGCAGGTCAGATTGAGCCAAACCAAAAAAAATCTTTACATGGTCTGAAACTGCAGAATTCACGTGTACTGACAGTTTGATATGAAAATTCTGAAATGGGAATTTTAAAAAAAATTCTATAAAATTTCACACTCCCTCTTCTCTCCACACAAGTATGCCTTTCCAGACCTGACATCTTTTCTGTGCATCTAATATTTTGCAGGACTGAGAGAAATGCAGGTAAGTTCCTGCTCCACCCTGCAGAACAAGCACCAGGACAATTTCTGGCAGAACAAACGAGGGAACCAAGATTTTGTGCAAAAATGGGTGAAATTTACCCACAAAACAACATTCGGGTTCATTTGCACTTACATAAATCGATGAATTTTTTGTTGTATCCAGGCACAATTAAAAAAAAAGATAACTTTTATTTAGTTACATTTTAAAAAGGAAATTTCATCACTTACAGCTTCCCAAACCCAAAAGCTTTTGTGACCTCCTTGCAAAGAGAAAAAAAACAAGCAGACTAATAGACAACAGCAGCCTAGTGGAGCGTGAAGCCCCTCCCCTTCTGAACTCAGTTTCCACGGTTACACCCACATCAGGACCCACACGCACTCAACAGCGCCCCCATCCCTCCGTATCTGTATCTATTTATAGGATGCAATTAAAGAGAACGTAATGAAAGAAATGCTACGCCACCACCAGTGGTCTTCTCATGATTAAACGAAGCAGAAAGAAGAGACGGCCGGTCAGAACCAGGACTCCTGGGGGTCTTGACGGGTCTCCCCTCCACCGTGAAGGCAAAGACAGGATGCCCTCATCAAGCTGCACCACTAAACCCCCCCGGTCCAAACTCTGAGCTCCACGTCACAGTGAGCCCAGAAAAAAAAGCTGAAGTAGCCAGGATGTCTTCAGCTTGACCTCATTTCTGGTTGGTGCTGTAATATATATATATATATTTATATAAGTAATCAGCCATGAGCTGGGATACACAAATAATGGAAACTCTGCAGAAGCTGCTTTTCTGCTCCGTCACGGCAGAATCCAGACGAGGCCGTTCAAGCAGGTCGGGATTTATAAAAAGGTTTTTTAATGCATTTTTCTTACAAAGTCAAAGCTGAGCCTGAAGCAAAACCTTCCTTTAAAAAAAGCCTGACCTTACTTTAGATTTCCAGGGTGAAAAAGGCTTTTAGGGAAATGAATAATTACAAAAATATTGAATTGAAAAAAATTAATATTTATATATATTCCAGAAGTGGGTCCCACCAAACTCTATAAATAGAATGCACCAAAAATAGCCCCCCATCCAAAATAAAATTCATATCGCTGAGTGGGCCAGAAAGGCTTCGACTCTGATAACACCGCGCCACTGAGTACTGATGATGCCGCAGGACGGATGTGCTTGTCGTTTCTGCTCGCCTCTGGCGTGAGTCCTGCAGTTGCTAATGCCGTCGTTGCCCTGCACCCACAAAAGACACATAAAGGAGTTCAACCCACACTCGGCATCATGGGAATTTTCCCGATGTGTGCCAGTATGTCCCCGCAACAAATGGTGACACAGATCTGCAAGATGCTTGGCATGTTCATCGGAGACATAAATAGAAATAAATCAATTAATTGTAGTACATCAACAGCGCCATCCACAGGGTGAAAATGGCACTGAAGCCTATTATGTGTGAAAAAAAAAAAAAAAACCTTTGGTGGGACTGTGGGTATCAAAATATTTGTAATTGAAGATTTCAAGCCATGTGTACAATAACCGACTCAACAAGTCAGGTCGCAAAAAAAACACCTCTGCTCTTTATTAAATAAAATTATCCAAAAGACAGAATGTGTTGCATTAAAAACATTGGTCCCCCGGACAATTATAAAACTATTCAATAAGCCTAAAACAAGAATTTTACAATACAATACAAAGTTATTAAAAATAAATAATTTTCCAGGACTGGCGTGTGAGTGCTTGAAGCTTTGCTTTTAAAGGGGTTACATCCCTGAAATGAAAAAAATAAAACCGAACACTTGTGCTGTTATGAAAAATAACTATTTCGTAGCAGCTTAACATTCTAACCCATTAATATTTAAGTCACAACAAATTGTAAAGTGCACATCCAGTTCTGATAACGGAAGGGGGAATTTTTTGAGGACTAACTTAGAACCGGGCACTTCTGTGAACGCTGTCCGGTTGAGGTGATTTCCCTCTGCGGGTCCTGACGTGGTCACTGGCTGGCGGGATCCCCGTGCACCCTGAAGCGGTAGAGGCATGTGTACTCCGGGTGGCCCCAGTTGGACAGGACCCGAAGCTCTATGATCCGAAAGGCCTGGTGATTCTCCACCTGGTGGGGAAAACCAATAAAATGAACAAAATTGACTTTATACAAAGCACTTTATTTATTCAGTATTTATGTTTGCATTACTGTGACTGGGTTCGTCTGCAGGGTCTCTCCATCATCCTTATAGGTGTACTGGCCCAGCAGCTTCCCCTCCTCCTGCAGCTCGTTCTCCAGACCCTGTGGCGTAAAGCCGCGTTTAACCCCCTGAAACCCTATATATTAAAAAAACTGAAACGACTGCTTACATAGACCCTGTAGTGACGTGGAGCGCTGCTTATGTCACCGCTGGGGGACATGCTCTTTGCGATGTGCTGCAACGTGAACGCCGTGGGGACGACGTGCATGGTCAGTTGGATCACCAGGTAACCACTGGATCCCTTAAAAGCCCAACAGTTTCCTGGATGGACGTCCGGCTGCGCAAGAAAAGAGGTCGTTGCTTGCTCTCTTTCTCCAAGATACACGTTTCACATTATTTAAAAGGGTCCCGACCTGTATGACGGCACGCGGCGACTGAGAGAAATACCAGAGGGGCACGCCAAACAGACTCATCAGCGCAGTCTTCGTCTGAAAGGTTTCAGAGCAGCGGGTGGAGATGATACTGCCACCTGGTGAGGCGGCACAACCACGACAGAATAATAAATAAATGTATACATCACCCACGACTGTGTTAAGGAGTAGGATGGTAGTAGCCTAGTGGGTAACCACTTGCCTATGAACCAGAAGACTACAGAGTCACAGGTTCAAATCCCACTTACTACCTTTGTGTCCCTGAGCAGACACTTAACCCTAAGTTGCTCCAGGGGGGCTGTCCCTGTAACTACTGATTGTAAGTCGCTCTGGATAAGAGTGTCTGATAAATGACATAAATGTAAATGTAGGTGATGATTGATGATGATGATGGGGGTGGTGAACCTCACCTGCAGACTCCAGGGCATAGTCAAACAGCCCCGTCTGATCCTGAGAGTAGAGCTTCAGAGCATTTTTAACGATCTGCTGTACATCCTGGTGACAAAAGAACGTTGTCACAGCTGGGTAAAAACCATAAAAAAAATTCCTATATTATTATTATTATTATTATATGGCCATTCATTTTTTTCTTTTTTAACACCATTATCATCAGATAGAACAGCTCATTTTAAAGATTTCAAAGGCCTTTAATGCTATTCTCAATGGTTTGAAGTTGGGGGGGGGGCAAGGGTGCCATCTTGTCCATGTTTCGACGTAAAGGGAGAGAAAAAAAAAAAAAAAAAAAAAAAGACTAACAAATGTTAAAAATTATTTAAGTTACACAAACGATCTAGAGGCCAAAACCGTTAAGAGTAGGTTTTGGCAGAAGTGACAGCGGTGCGAACCTTCACTGGTCTCACGAGTAGAGTACGATTATCAACGCATCGTGATGCCACCCACAATTTTCTACATTTTCACGTTTTCAGATACAAGAGTTAAGGTCTCGTTCGCCGTGGACGCTTTGATTTGCTAC